>NW_027315718.1:0-227256 GCF_039878825.1 Excalfactoria chinensis
CATAGAGCCCCATAGAACCCAATGGGGCCCCATAGACCCCCATAGAGCTCCATTGAGCCCAATGGGGCCCCATAGAGCACCACAGAACCCCATAAAGACCCATAGACCTTCAAAGAGCCCCATAGAGCACCCATAGTGCCCCGTAGAATTCCACTCTCACTGTAAGAACCTTTCAGGTACTGGCAGACGGCAATAAGGTCTCCCCTCAGCCTCCTCTTCCTCAGGCTAAACAGCCCCAGCTTCCTTAGTCTCTCCTCGTAGGGCTGATTCTCCAAGCCCTTCACGAGCCTCGTTGCCCTTCTCTGGACCTGCTCCAGTACCTCCATGTCCTTCCTGTGCTGAGGTGCCCAAAACTGGACACAGTACTCGAGGTGAGGCCTCACCAATGCTGAGTACAGGGGCAGGATGACTTCCCTAGTCCTGCTGGCCATTCTTGATACACACCAGGATGCCGTTGGCCTTCTTGGCCACCTGGGCACACTGTGGGCTCATGTTCAGCCGACTGTCCATCAGCACACCAAGGTCCCTTTCCGTCTGGGAGCTTTCCAGCCACACCTCCCCAAGCCTGTAGGGTTGCCTGGGGTTGTTATGACCAAAATGCAGGACCCGACACTTGGCCCTGTTGAAACTCATTCCGTTAACCTTGGCCCATCTATCAAGTCTATCCAGGTCCCTCTGTAGTGCCCTTCTCCCCTCAGGCAGATCAACACTCCCTCCCAGCTTAGTGTCGTCTGCGAACTTACTGAGGGTGCACTCAATCCCCTCATCCAGATCATCAATGAAGATGTTAAACAGAAGCGGCCCAAGCACCGAGCCCTGGGGGACGCCACTTGTGACCGCCAACTGGATTCCACTCCACTGACCACAACTCTCTGGGCCCGGCCATCCAACCAGTTCTTCACCCAGTGGAGCGTGCGCCCATCCCAACCACGGGCAGCCAGCTTCTCTACCAGAATGTTATGGGGGACAGTGTCAAAGGCCTTACTGAAGTCCAGGTAGACCATGTCGACAGCCTTTCCCTCATCTACTAAGCGGGTCACCTTGTCATAGAATGAAATCAGGTTAGTCAGGCAGGATCTACCATTCATAAATCCATGCTGACTAGGCCCGATCCCTTGGCTGACCTTTAGTTCGTCCACGATGATACCTGAGATTATCCGTTCCATAACCTTCCCAGGCACCGAGGTGAGACTGATGGGCCTGTAGCTGCCAGGATCGTCTTTCCGGCCCTTTTTGAAGATAGGCGTCCTATGGGGTCTAATGGGGTCTTATGGCGTTCGGTGGGGTTTCTTTGGGTCTTATGGGGTCCAATGGGGTCTCTCTGGGGTCCCTATGGGCTCCTATAGGGTTTAATGGGGCCTATTGGGTTTAATGGGGTCTTCTGAGGTCCTATGGGGTAATTAAGGGGTCTCTATGGGGTTTAATGGGATCTTATGGAGTCTCTATGGAGTTTAATGGGGTCTTATGGAGTCTCTATGGGGTATAATGGGGTCCTATGAAGTTTTAATGGGGTCTCATGGGATTTAATGGGCTCCTATGGGGTCTTATAGAGTCCCTATGGGGTCTTGTGGGGACCCTATGTGGTCTCTATGGGGTTTAATGGGGTCTTTTGAGGTCCTATGTGGTAATTAAGGGGTCCTATGGGGTTTAAAGGGGTCTCTATTGGGCCCTATGTGGTTTAATGGGGGCCTATGGGGTCTTATGGGGGTTTAATGGGATCCTATGGGGTTCTATGGGTCCCTATGAAGTTTAATGGGGTCCTATTGGGTCTTTTGGGGTCCCTATGGGGTATAATGGGGTCTTATGGGGTTTAATGAGGGACTATGGGGTCTCTATGGGGTTTCTATGGGCTCCTCTGGGGTTTAATGGGGTCTTATGAGGTAATTAAGGGGTCCTATGGGGATTAATGGGAACCTATGGAGTTTAATGGGGTCTCTATGGGGTCTCTATGGGGTTTAATGGGTTCTTATAGGGACTCTATGGGGTATAATGGGGTCTCTATGGGGTTTAATGGGGTTTTATGGAGTCTTATGGGGTCTCTATGAAGTAATTAAGGGGTCCTACGGGGTTTAATGGGGTCTTATGGGGTCTCTATGGGGTTTAAAGGGGTCCCTATGGGGTCCTATGGGGTCCCTTTGGGGTCTCTATGCGGTTTAATGGGGTCCTATGGTTTCATTATGGGGTCTCTATGGGGCCCTATGGGGTCTTTATAAGGTTTTATGGGATCCATATGGGGTCCTCTATGGGGTTTTATGGGATTCTATGGGGTTTAATGGGGTCTGATGGGGTCTCTATGGGGTTCTATGGGGCCTTATGGGCTCTTCTGGGGTCTTATACGGCCGCTATGGGGCTGGAGTTGCTGCTATGGGGCTGGAGTTGCTGCTATGGGGCTGGAGTTGCTGCTATGGGGCTGGAGTTGCTGCTATGGGGCTGGAGTTGCTGCTATGGGGCTGGAGTTGCTGCTATGGGGCTGGAGTTGCTGCTATGGGGCTGGAGTTGCTGCTATGGGGCTGGAGTTGCTGCTATGGGGCTGGAGTTGCTGCTATGGGGCTGGAGTTGCTGCTATGGGGCTGGAGTTGCTGCTATGGGGCTGGAGTTGCTGCTATGGGGCTGGAGTTGCTGCTATGGGGCTGGAGTTGCTGCTATGGGGCTGGAGTTGCTGCTATGGGGCTGGAGTTGCTGCTATGGGGCTGGAGTTGCTGCTATGGGGCTGGAGTTGCTGCTATGGGGCTGGAGTTGCTGCTATGGGGCTGGAGTTGCTGCTATGGGGCTGGAGTTGCTGCTATGGGGCTGGAGTTGCTGCTATGGGGCTGGAGTTGCTGCTATGGGGCTGGAGTTGCTGCTATGGGGCTGGAGTTGCTGCTATGGGGCTGGAGTTGCTGCTATGGGGCTGGAGTTGCTGCTATGGGGCTGGAGTTGCTGCTATGGGGCTGGAGTTGCTGCTATGGGGCTGGAGTTGCTGCTATGGGGCTGGAGTTGCTGCTATGGGGCTGGAGTTGCTGCTATGGGGCTGGAGTTGCTGCTATGGGGCTGGAGTTGCTGCTATGGGGCTGGAGTTGCTGCTATGGGGCTGGAGTTGCTGCTATGGGGCTGGAGTTGCTGCTATGGGGCTGGAGTTGCTGCTATGGGGCTGGAGTTGCTGCTATGGGGCTGGAGTTGCTGCTATGGGGCTGGAGTTGCTGCTATGGGGCTGGAGTTGCTGCTATGGGGCTGGAGTTGCTGCTATGGGGCTGGAGTTGCTGCTATGGGGCTGGAGTTGCTGCTATGGGGCTGGAGTTGCTGCTATGGGGCTGGAGTTGCTGCTATGGGGCTGGAGTTGCTGCTATGGGGCTGGAGTTGCTGCTATGGGGCTGGAGTTGCTGCTATGGGGCTGGAGTTGCTGCTATGGGGCTGGAGTTGCTGCTATGGGGCTGGAGTTGCTGCTATGGGGCTGGAGTTGCTGCTATGGGGCTGGAGTTGCTGCTATGGGGCTGGAGTTGCTGCTATGGGGCTGGAGTTGCTGCTATGGGGCTGGAGTTGCTGCTATGGGGCTGGAGTTGCTGCTATGGGGCTGGAGTTGCTGCTATGGGGCTGGAGTTGCTGCTATGGGGCTGGAGTTGCTGCTATGGGGCTGGAGTTGCTGCTATGGGGCTGGAGTTGCTGCTATGGGGTTTAATTGGGGCTTATGGGGTTTAATGGGTTCTTAAGGGGTCTCTCTCAGGTTTAATGGGGTCCTATGGGTTTTAAAGAGTCTCTATGGGTTTAATCGGGTTTTATGGGGTCTCTATGGGGCCGAATGGGATTCCTTTGGGGTCTTATGGCATTTCTATGGGGCCTATGTGGGTTTTATGGGGACCTATGGGGTTGAATGGGGTCCTATGGTGTATTGGTTATTAATATACAGATGGTAACAAATGTACAGAAGTTATAAGTAAATATAAATAAAGGAAAAACTCACCGGTGGTGGCGCCTTGGCTGAAGAAGATGGGGCAGTCCTCACTGCTGAGCGATCTCCAAGAGATGCTGCCTCTGTGACAGTCAGCCCTTCAATGAGGTCTCAGAGGGGATGGAGTCAAGCTCCACCCCTCCCGGGAGCACAGCTCCATCACTCTCACCTGTGCTCCCACAGCTGACCCCATACTCGCCTCAGCTGATTAATCAGAGGTTCAGGCTGTGATGACCAATCTCCCATACACTGTGGCATCCAGGTGCTGCAGAAAAGTTCCACCCTGGGCTGGAGGATCCCAAGTCTCAGGCTCACGAGTTGACCAGTTCTCAAAAATCATTAAGCTGTTCTCACAATCCTGGGTAACACTGTCCAGATTAACTGAGTCTATTCTCCCTCTATTAGGGATTTTTTTTATTCAAAGGCAAATAACCTTAGGCTTCCTTTAGCCAAACCAGGCGGAAGAGACATCCTTCAAATCCAGAAGGTAAACTCCACCTATTCATTCCTTAACTGGGTTAATAAAGTGCATGGATTTGCTACCACTGAATGTACACATTCAACAATTCCATTACTTGCCCTCAAGTCTTGTACCAAACTATTGCACTTGCTATCTAAAATTTTTGCAAAATTGGAATCCAAACTCCAAAAAGTTATCTGTTATTTCTTTTATCCTTCTACAGTTACATATCCTCAAAGGGCATCGTTTTATCTTGACTGGGCAAGCTCTTGCTTTTAATTTCTATTAAGGGCTTCATGTTTGCCCCTGATGCCCACACCCCTAAGTGCATCATATTTCAGATTGCTGTGACTCCTGGGGGTACAACATTGTTTTTCCCAGTTTGTGTTAAAACTTACAATTCTTATTCAGTCAATATTGTTGGACTCTTAGCTCTAGTTTTATTAAATTTCTTGCCAGAGTAACCTGGCAGGTACAAGAATTGCTGTATTCCTACTTGCTTTCCTAGCTTATATTTAATTAATTAAAAAAAAAAAAAAAAAAAAAAAAAAAAATCTTGTTGGGCAGTAACTTCTACTACTGTTACAAAGCCATCTATGAGTGGTAAGAAGAATACCATATCCACCAGAAGATAAACCTCTTTATCCAGCTTCCCTAAATGCAATTTCCCATTGCAGTTTGCACACTGCTTTCCTTCCAGTGGGGCAGAGCCCTCCCTGGGCTCTTCAAGCTCCTACCCCCCCCCCCCCCCCCCCCCACCTCTTCCTGAGGGGATCTCTGGGTCCTATGTCCCTATTCTAGCACCACAACAGTAACAGCTGTTATTATCACCAATTCCCTTACTATCTGTTTGTCGATCAGTTTGTTTTGTTTTGTTTTCATATCGTTTACCTCTCTTCAGTCCTGACATCCCTGTTACACCTTGCCAGTCCTTGCCTCCTTCAGCCTGTGTCTGTCCCAAACTTTCTCACTTTCCAAACTCTCATCGTTACATAAACTACTAACATCCTATTTCACTTTCACCTCCTTTTCTCCAGAGGTGTCCAGTGCTGACACTGGGATTTCAGGTTTCCTACATCTCTGCACATGAAGGCTGTTCTCACTTCCATTGCCCCTTCCTCTCCACCTCCCCCTTTGCTGTTTACAGCAACAGTCTCCATCCCCGGCTCTCTCTCACTCAAGAGTTCTTGCGGGGGGGGGAACAGTGCAGGGGGCTGCTCTCATACCAGCACAGATAAACGCACTTTCTCTTTAACTCTTTTTCCTTTGTACACAATTCCACTATCTGTACCTTCAGATACACTTCCACACACCCTCAATTATACTCCTGTATGCCATTAGCAAATACTCTTTCTTATACCATCAAAGCAGTTTGTCCCATTCCCTTCAAAACCCACAGATCAAGCAATACAGTTTTTCAGTTTCCACACCCTTAATACCATACAACTTTTCCTTAGCAATCCATATTGTTCAGTTCCCTGGGCTGTTCCACCCTTATCTTTATGGCCTTATTTCATGTTTTTCTTGATTCCAAATTTCATCTTTATCCACTAATATTCTCAAAAATTGGTACTGTCATTCAGGTTCTCTCTACCCCTGATAACTTTAAGGCCTCATTTGTTAATTTGAGTCCTGATACCTTATGGGCCACCAATGAATGAGCTGCCCCTGTATCAACTAAAACCACAACTTCTTCACCCTCAGGTCCCACTTTTATATTTACATGGGGCTCCTGGTGGGACCAACATTTTGAAAGTCCCAGGAATTAATCTCATTGTTCTGCTACTCTTATTTAACTTATTTTTTATTTTTTTTTATCTCAATTATAAGATTTCATTTCCTTCTTAAAATTTCTAATTTCTCCACTAGTGAGTGGGAGTTTACATAGCATATTTGTCCTTGTCCCAGTGGGACCTCCCATAAGGGGTACACTGAGGTGTTGGTACAGCTAGTTTCCCTTTCACATTGTTTTAATTCTCTTCAGAGCCCAGCATGCCCCCCTTGTCTGTGAAATGACCCTATGTGCTTTACCATTTCTCTTACTGGGGCAGTGCCTGTCTCCCTTTGTGCTACATTGGGGTTACATGGGGGGAGATTCTCTAGAGGGTCCCACTGATTAGGTTTGTTTGTTTGTTTGTTTGTTTGTTTGTTTTGTTTTTGTTTTTTTTTTTTTTCCTAATTCCTCTCCCTCCTGGTCCCGGCCTTTTTCTTTTTACTAATTACAGGCTGATTTCTTGTATCCAACAGGCAGCATATTCTGATTCCTCTTTTGAAAAGGGGTTTTGTTCTTATATATATACATATAAATTCAAGACCTGACAAACCCAAACTTCATCAGATCCATATTTGGCCAAATATTGATTTTCTCTAGGCCATATCTGTACACAATATTTAAACAACTTTTCCCTGTCCTTTTTCCTGATTTTGGGATTTATTTATTTATTTATTTATTTTCTTAGGTATCTCTTTCCCTTGTGTCCCCCCCATTACTCTGTACACACAGAACGAGGGGGAGCAATAGTTCAAAACAAATTCCGTAAAGTTAACACGTTAAAGCGGAGGTAACACAACCCTATTGTTTCTCTAATCTGAGTCTTTATCACCCTTAAACCGCGGCATTCTCTACAACAAAAGCAACAGGGTCTCGATAATAATTGTGGTTCGCCTTTGAGGGCCTTTTCCACCGCCAGACTTCGTATGCGCTTCGCTAACAATTGCCGCAACGCTACCAATAATTAATAAGACAAACACATAGCAACATACAGAACATGAAAGAAACTTTTGCTTCGTCCGTCCCCGGCCGTTTCCCTCGCGGGAGGACGGAACCGCGGGTCGGGACTCCGCACTCGCCCCGCAGCTGTGCTGCGTCTCACTCACACCACACTCACACAGACTGCACAAGACCGGTCTTTACACACTTCAAGGTACAACATTTCTCAGAAAATATCAAAGTTGTTGGTTCCACACTTAGTTCAAATGTACAGTAACAAGCGCTAATAAGAGATGTTAATAATGGCCAAATACACAACAATTCCTGCTAATACAGCTAGGAAAACCCAAGTTAGCGTTGACAGAGTATCCACTATACTTTGTCACCAACCAACAAAACCCTTAAGGGGGAGCAAAATAGCTCTCCTCGTGCACGTACGGTAATCCCGGTGGGACTCGAACCCACAGCTGAAACTGCCTTAGTGGGACCCAAACCCACAACTAGAACAGCTCAGACCGCTTCAGTGGGACTTAAACCCACAATTGAAACGGCTCAGAGACCGCTTCAGTGGGACTCGAACCCACGATCTACACGGCCTCTGATCGTGATTACACAACCAACAACCCGGGCCCTTTACCAAAGGGGAGAGCTTTACAGCTCACACCTCCTGCGTAGGACGTCTCCTCACGACTTACGGATTCCCCTGTACCCATTAAACATACCTTATCCGCCGATAGAGGGTCCTTGTCTGCTCCCGCAGTGATCGGATGAGGGAAGGGAGTCCTTCCGAGAAATCTCGGGGCGCGCCAAAGGTGTCCCCTCTCTCAGCCGGTCCTGCAGCCGAACAGAGAGGGTCCCATCTGGGTCGCCAAAATGACTTGCGGAATCAAACTCTATAATCCAGAGATGGGTTATAAAGCAGGTATGTTTATTCCAGCGCTGGGTGCAAGGGGGATAGCTCCTCCAAACTTGCACACCAACTGGTAAAACCGTGATACAGATATAGGTACACCTCATGCATAGTCAATGATTTCCGTAATTCTGATACATATTCTTTATCATGCAGACCCCCTCTTGTTATTGCCCATCTCGTCAGGGAGATGCAACTCCTCTTTTGATATTTACAACACCTAATCCCCTCCTCACCAGATGTCTCAGGGAGTTCTCACTCCTTATCTGCTCTCCCAGTCCCACTGTCTCCATTCCTTGTTATTCTACCTAACTAAATCATTTTCTGTAACCTACCTATAACTATCCCACTTCTAGCCCCCCTTTATTCTGAATTCCAGCAAAGCATCTGTTTTCTGCTTCCCTGTTCAGCTGTCTGCTGCACTTTGAGAGGAGTGCTGCATATACACTGACCATACAGGGGTTGTAAGAGACACAATGACCAAACTACGAGAGGGACCAGAAAAATGCAGAAAGGAGAGAGATGCAACAAAGCTGCAATGAATCAATGTTTAACTGCTCTCCCTGGCTGACTACCTTGCTGTCCTCTTTAGTGGGACAACCACTGATTTTAGTAATCCTGAGACTAACTGTTGGACCATTTCTGTTCAATAACCTTATTGCTATTGTTAAGGGACGGTTGGAAACAGCCCATTTAATGTCAGTAAGAAAACAGTATAAACGTATCAGTAACAAGGAATAGGAGGAATGTATCCTCCAAAGGGCTAAAGAAGCAGTAAAACGATTTGATGAACAAAATCAGGATAAAATAGAAAAGGGGGCATTGTGATAGGTAAGGGTTAAGTTTGTTAGTCAAATCGAAACTCAGTGGTGCTTCCTCAGGTGTCCTGGAATGTAAACAGTGTTGTAAAATGTAAATCGTATTGTAATGCAGGGAAACTCTGAAGCTGCAGGCACTGCAAACTACTCATTGCCAGGGCACATAAGCTGCTGGAAAATAACCAAAGAATAACAGAAAAGACTGCTGACTTTCACCCCCACAACAACCTATGACCCCAGCAATAACCAGCGCAGCTGCAAGAATGACTGGAATGTATATAAGAGACAAGAACTGTATAAATTCAGAACCGATCCTCTGCTCAAATTGCCACTCTGGTGGTACAGACTCCCCTCAGCGCCCAGCTCTGTTTTGTTCACTTTACTACCTTGCTTAATTGAATAAAGCTATCCCTTTATGTATCACACTAGGCTATGTCTACTTTTGTCACGAGAACCTATAACAGCCAGCCATACGGACCACAAACCCACACAGAACCCCATGGTATCGCTGCACAGAAGATTTATGAGGACCCTTAGACAAGGATCTGGGGAAGGTCGTATTCTTACAGCAGCTTCTGGGAAAAGCTCCTACCCACAGCTCGGTTCCATTGCAAGAGTTCTGTTCAACCCAGAACGTCCTCTGGTGCTGTACCGGAGATTGCCTCTTGCTGGGACATACTCGTGGGGGAGAGGAGTGAAAGGAACGCCAGGACAGCAAGGGCGGGATGCCTGGCCTCAAGGGTGTGCGAATGTCCCCAGCGAAGGAAGCAAAGAGAGCCGGCAGAAAGCGATGCTTCACTAGCGTAACAAAACACAGCCCACATCCCTCCCTGCCTCCTCCCCTCCCCTCATCCCCCGTCCCCCGGATGCAGATGTGCCACGAGAACGAGCTGTGAAACTGCCGAGCGCCTGGCAGCCGGCTCGGGGCGTGCTCGCTGTGGGAATTCCTGCCCTACTGAGCCTGTGCGGAAGAGGCGAGAGCCTGGCTGGAAGGCATCCGGGCAGCACCGCGGTGGCAGGAGGTGCACCAAGGCCGTCCTGCGGCCAGCTCCGGGCTGAGGGCACTCGGCATCCTCTGCTCTCCGCGACTCCGAGGAGCCTGGCTACCTGCACCAGAGCTGGGAGCAGCCTGCTCCGCACCCAAGGTAGGTGCCCTTCGTGGCTCGTGCAGAGCAGCGCACGCTTCCTGCCCCCTGCCAGCAGCGCCGGGAGAGGAGCGGGGAGCGGCCCCGGACGGGGCGGAACCCGCACTGCCGTACCCGAGGCGGGACCCTGGTCCCGGCTCCAGCTCCCACTCAGCGCAGCAGGTTTGCTGGCCCAGACGGGCTGCCAGCAGGGGAGCAGTTTCTGCAGCCCGGGCTGGGCTCCGAGGGCCACGGGAAGGGATTGGAGCTGGGACAGTGAGGAAGGGAGCAGAGGAGGTCAGCGTGCTCTGCTGCCCGGTTGGATCTCTGTAACACAGCGCAGCTGGGGCTGCAGTTCTTCCTCTGGGCCACGGGAGACACGAGACGGCCTCGCTCTGCAGCTCTGCACGCGTGGATTGATGGAAGCTTTAAACTCCCCGATCCCTCCTTTGGAGTGTCTTAATGCGAAGCCTCCATGAGGGAATTGCCGCTCCCCGTGCTCCTCCTCATCCCCGGCAGCCCCCAGCTTCCCTTCGGGGACCCTGCGGGCAACATGTGCCTCGGGCGACCTTTGCAATGGCGTTCCCTTTTGTTTGCTGAGCGCTTGCCTGATGGCTCAGCTGGGGTTGTGCAAAGCCCTGGCAAGGCTTTTGTTCAGGCTGTCCCGGCAGCTGAAGATGCCTTGAGCTCACAGCTGCGGGCCCTGAGCACGTTCAGCTTCTGCACAGCTCTGACACTGGGCTCTGGAACAGACGATGAGAAGCTGGCAGCCTGTGGACTGACTGGAGCTCACTTTGAGAGCACGGCCGAGCAGCAGCAGGTCAGTAAAGCACAGCCCAGGCTGCCTTCTGCAAAGGGCACGCGCTGCTTGAGAGCGTCCCCTGGTAGTGAGCGCAGTCTGCGTGCTCAGCTGAAGAGAGAGGGAGGAATGTATTTATTGATATCGTGCAGGTATCCTGGAGTGCTCTAACAACGGCTTAACAAGGCTGTTGTAACCACGTGGCTGTTTATTGCATAGAGGGCAGGGTTAAATTCACACACAGTGCAGGCCCTCCTGCTGAGTCCCGAGGCTCAGAGCATGCTCACTTGTGCCCCAGCTGTTGAGGCAGGGTTCTGCTGTTCCTTCTTCCAGTCCCCATTTCTAGGCATTTTTATGGCCGTTCATCTGTTTTAGCCAAAGAGTTTCCTGGTGTGTTGTGCATTGTCTTGGTGTGCAGCGCCTTGTGAGCAAGGCCAGGCTGAAGAAGGGAGCTGAGGGTGTAGCTGGAGGCGGGGTTGAGGGTGAGGAGGGGTGAGCAGGATGCGTCTCTCTCCCCATCCACTCTACAGTCTCTCTCATTTGCACCAGCCACAGCAAGTGGGAAAAGAAGTTACACTGCCATATCCCAGTGACATCCAGTTCCATGTAAATATTGAATTGTGCTTCATTTCCGTGCGTGATGAGAGATCTGGGTTGTTGTTGTTAGAATTTGTTCTCCTACTCACTACATTCTGAACACAGGCACTGAGTGCCTCTGGTGAGGTTTTCTGTCCTCATCTAACAACACTGGCCTTATCACTGTGTCCTGCCGTGTAGCAGCCTGAGCACTGCATTGCCAGTTGCCTTCCAAGGGCTGCTAAGAAAAGTAGAGGATTGTCTCGGTGCTGAATTCTGAACAGGTCGTGCCATCACAAAGAGGGATAAATCCACGATGCCTTAATTGTTCTGTTTAGCAGTACTACTATTTGATAAGTTGCCTACATGGTTCAGTTAAAATTACAGCAGTTTCAGATGGTGGTGGTTGTGTCCGTCCCAGGCTGGTTTGGCTGCAGTGGTGTCAGGTACTCTCTCTTCTCAGGAGGTGGAAAAATAATCTTTGTATGGTTGGATGTTTTGATGATTTATATAGGTGTTTAAATAATTTATCCTATTTATTTGAGAAGTGTGTACCATGCAGTTGACTCCTCGCTGTTTTGCACTTCCTTGCCCGAGGAATGTGAGCCATCATCACTTGTAGGTAACATCAGCAGGAGGTGGTTTTGAGAACTACTTCCGCCTCCTTCACAAAGTACTTTTCCCAACCCTTTTCTGAGGGCTTGGGTGATTTCAGCAAGCCCAAGGCTACTGCAGTCCTGAGAGGATGTACAGACATCTGCCAGAGGATTTAATCCATTTGCCACCAGGTGTTCCCCTCACTGATCTGTAGAGGTGGTGCTCCAGGAGGCTGCTCTGCTGGCAGATGCCATCTGTGCTGAGGCTCACAGTGTTTGAGTGTTGGGGGCTGCATTCACAGTGTTCTTCCATGAACCGGGTGCTTTTCTGCACCTCCTGCTGGATGGTTCGATGGCCATACCATTTTCTAACAGTATTTCTGCACCTCTTTCCTGGGTAGCCGTCCCCATTAGGTGTGCTTGCAGTCAATCAAAAGATCCCCCTGTTGGCACAGGCTGTATTTGTTGTATGTCCTCAACTTTCTTCATCAATCAGACCTCCAATCAAACTCCCCTTTCCCATTCCTCGGGTATC
Source organism: Excalfactoria chinensis (assembly GCF_039878825.1). Taxonomy (NCBI): domain Eukaryota; kingdom Metazoa; phylum Chordata; class Aves; order Galliformes; family Phasianidae; genus Excalfactoria; species Excalfactoria chinensis. The sequence goes on from NW_027315718.1 coordinate 12,454, forward strand.
ACTGTTCAGTTTCCTTAACTGCAGCTAAGGTAGACAATAAGCAGTCATTCTGCTGCCTCTGTTTGCCTTAACTGTGTATAGGCATTGCATTTAATTAGTGCAGTTGGTGCAATTTCACATCTGTTTGGGGCCAAGCCATAGAGATTGAGGATGTGTGGCCTAACGGATTGTAGACGACTCAGGAAGGTCTTTGTTTATTGTGTGAATAAGCATTTCCTGCACAACTTCCACCGCGTAGTGCTGCAGAAATATTGTGGAATATCAGTCGCTTTTCATTCTTGGTGGACCGGTTCAGTTCTCCTTTGCTTCATATGTCACTTCCAAACCTGACACAATGCTGATAACACCTTTCCCTTTTTGCGTCCTTTTGCTGCCCCCAATGACCTCTACTAGCTGCTCAACTACATCAGCTGCCATAGGAACATTCACAGAAGAATTTGGGATGCGCTTCATGTCTTTTGTCGTCAGTTTGTTTCCCTTCTTGCCCTCCTACAGACTTTGCCCATTGGTCACAGGTGGATACAAACCAAGTATACACTCTAAAGAGAGAAGCAGGACTATATTTGTTGATATAATACAGATATGGTGTAGTGATTGAACATGGACACAACAGGATCGGAGGTGGCTGGATACACTTGGTTATTTACTGCATAGAGGGTAGGGTTACACACACCCCTACAGGAGGCCCTGCCATTGAGTCACGAGGCTCAGAGTAGTTCCTCTTTTTTTCTCATGGCTTCAGACCACATAGGTAAGGAGCTAGGATGTGGCTGTGTCACAGGTTACCCTAAAATCTACCTGCACCCATGACAGGGGGGCAGTCGGCCCGCAGGCCCCTGGCCCAGAAGGAATAGAAAAACAAGGAAAAGGAAATAAATACAGCGACAACGATCTAAGGAGGCACACTTATTTACTAAATACTATATCGGAATACAGAATAACTCAATATAATACAATATAATTGGAATTAAGGCTAACGAGTCAAGTAAAATAAGAGAGAGTGAGTCCCGAAACCAAGAGGCCTACTGTAACTCTAGGCGAAACGGCTGGAACGCTCCCACACGGCTCTCCCCCTGGCTGGCAGGATCCAAGAGAGCAAGTCCAGCACTGAAGTGAGATTATATAGTCCTGGTCATATGACTGACCGTGGTGTTCCCTGGGACATTCAGTCTTCTTTCTGTGAGCAGCAGATTCGTCAAAATTATCTATGCTTAACATGATGTTATGATGTGGAATACTGATAGCAAAATTACAAAATTGCAAAACCATGACAGGCTGGATCCTCTCCTGTTCCCAACCTTGGTCAAGGCTTTGTGTGGAAGGAATCAAACCTGCACAGTCCCTATAAAACAGAGCCTTAGAGAACGCATGAAAGCTCCAAAGTAACCATGGGTGTTCTACAGAAGATCTGTATTGAGAAGGAGTCTTGATGCCAAGTTGCAAGGCATCTCTGTGCAGGTGTGAGCTGCAGAGACAGCCCTACTCAAGGGCAGATCCCATAGTGCAGCCCGCTGCAGTGCAGCAGAGCTGGAGGGGCACTTGGGCTGCTTCCTGATTTGGGGTAAAATGACTGCCTCCTTGCCATGCTTTGTCTTAAGTCTCTGGCTCAGTCTCAGCTGTTGAACTAAGTGTCAGCTACCAGTTGTTTCATCCTCCCAGTTTGAGACAGCTTTGTGACGGTTCATCTCTTTGAGCCAGACTGCTTCCAGTGCTGCAGCTCATTGTCTTCCTCTGCAAGTCCAGGCAGTGCCCTGCAGAAGGGCTGAGCTAGGACTGGGACTGCTGCATTCCCTCACAGCTCCCCTGCCATTTCTCTTCTCCCTGCAGGCTCCAGTTCAACTTCTGCCTTCCAGCCGTGATCATCGCAGGCTGCAGGAGAGCAGCAAATGGCCGCAGCACATCCAGCTGAGGTAGGGGTTGGGGAAGCAGGCAGGAGAGGCCAAGGGGCCAGGGATGTGAATGCAGGGGAAGAGGGAGGTGCCCCCAGCCAGTGTGTGTATGCTGGGTACAGAGAAGCGGCTGGGATGGGGGGTTGTGTCCTGTGCAGGCTGCTTGCCTGGGCCTTGGCTGTTCCCGGCAAGGAGCCTCTTTGCTTGCAGGAGCCCGTGAGCTTTGCGGAGGTGGCCGTGTATTTCAGCAGGGAGGAGTGGGCGCTGCTGGACCCTGCACAGCGAGCGCTCTACCGGGACGTGATGCTGGAGACGTACCAGTGCGTGGCCTCACTGGGTGAGTGATTGTTTTCCTTTCCTCCTCGTTAGGGCACCTTTGGCTGTGCAGAATGAGCCTCTGCAAGCCGGGCCTTGAATAATCGCCATGCAGCTACATATTGACTAACACCACAGTGCCAGCAGGAAAGGAGATAGTGAGAAGCATGAGTTTCAGAAGGGATTAGTATGCACGGCACTCTGACCAAAGCCGCAGAGTCAGTGCTGGCATGCAGGCATCAGCCAGGAGGCAGAAAACCAGCCCTTGTGTTGTGTGTTGCATGGTGCAACCAGCTCCAGCTCACAGATGACTCCATGGTTACTGCTATGGAGTTTAGGATTTTCTATGCAATTGCCATCAACATTTAATGCCATGACCACTTGTAGATTGTAAGAAAATTAGTAATCTGTTGCAAATTTAATTTGAAAGAAAAAATATCCCTTCATAATGTTCAGAGATGTCAAAGCATTCTTTGCTCCAAGGGAAGCTGTAGGCATGATGTCATTCAGGCCCAAATGGTGATTTCTCCCTGGGGAGGGACACAGAGTGGAGCTGTTGAACAGGCACTGTGCCAGCATGAGGGAAATACTCTCTTGTTCCCTGTTTTTCTCCCTGAAGCTCCACTTCCAGCCCCCAAGCCCGTGTTGATCTCCCTGCTTGAAGCAGGGGAAGAGCCCTGGATCCCTGATGTGCGTAGCCCTGAGGCCATGCCAGGAGACCTCATCCCAGGTGAGGTGGTGGAGGGAAGGGGAATGTTGGGGCTGTAAGAGCCTTCTCTGCCTGTGTTTTATTTTGGGCACCGTGTGCTATTGCTGCATTTCCTCTGTCATCCAGCAGCTGATGGGATCAAAAGTACAAAGGATGTTCTGCAGGGAAGTTGCGTAGCAGAAATACAGCAGGGTCGCATCTCTGTGGAAGAAATCAGAAGGGATGCCCAGGAAGGCCTGCAGCAAGGTCAGGGTGAGCACATCAAGAAGCCCCTGGGAAAGCGTCTGGGAATGACACTGAGGAACCGAGTGGACTTCACCATAGGTCCAAAGCAGCCTGAGGAAACCAGGAGCAAGAATGCGTGCCGGATGAAAAAGCAGAATCCGTGCACTGAGTGTGAGAAAAGCTTTAAAATGGATTCCAGCATCACTAACCAGCAGTGCATGCACTCAGCAAAGAGGCATGACGAGTTCTGTGATTCTGCAGAGAGCATGAAATGGAGCCTCCAGCCCACTGGCCAGCAGTGCATGTACACAGGAGAGAGAGCCTTCGAGTGCTCTGATTGTGGAAAGAATTTCACGGACAGTGGGAGCCTCACTTCCCACCAGTGTATCCCCAGAAGAGAGAGACTGTACAAGTGCCCTGAGTGTGGGAAGAGCTTTAAAGGTAGAACTCAACTCAGAAAACACCAGCGTGTCCACACAGGAGAGCGACCATATAAGTGCACTGAGTGTGGGAAGAGCTTCAAACTAAAACGCCACCTAACCGACCACCATCGCATCCACACAGGTGAGAGACCATTTAAGTGCACTGATTGTGGGAAGAGCTTTAAACATAGTTCTAAGCTCCAAAGTCACCAACGTGTCCACACAGGAGAGAGACCATTTAAGTGCACTGAGTGTGGAAAGACCTTCAAAAACAGTTCCAACCTCACCAGCCACCTTCGCGTCCACACAGGAGAGAGACCATTTAAGTGCTCTGAGTGTGGGAAGAGCTTCAAAAACAGTTCCAACCTCACCAACCACCTTCGCGTCCACACAGGAGAGAGACCATTTAAGTGCTCTGAGTGTGGGAAGAGCTTCAAAACCAGTTCCAACCTCACCAACCACCTTCGCGTCCACACAGGAAAGAGACCTTTTAAGTGCACTGAGTGTGGGAAGAGCTTCAAAAACATTTATGATTTGAAGCGCCACCGTAGTGTCCACACAGGAGTGAGACCATTTAAGTGCACTGAGTGTGGGAAGAGCTTCAAAAGCAGTTCTGAACTGAAGATCCACCTTCGCATCCACACAGGAGAGAGACCATTTAAGTGCACTGAGTGTGGGAAGAGCTTCAAAAGCAGTTCTGAATTGAAATTGCACCAGAATGTCTACTCGGGAGACAAACACTTTAAATGTCCTGAGTGTGGGAAAAGCTTTAGATTGAGTTATGTTTTGAAGCGCCACCAGCGCATCCACACAGGAGAGAAACCCTCTAAGTGTCCTGAGTGTGGTAAGTGCTTCAAAGGAAGTTCTGAGCTGATGCTGCAACAGAGCATCCGCACAGGAAAGTGTCACGGTGTTATCTAGTTCAATCTATGTCTGTGACAGGGGTTTAGCAGGCCTTTGGGCTCCCCACCCACCAAAATGGGAAGGGAAAAGGGGTAGGTAGATGGGAGCTGGACTCAGGGAAACAGAGCAGCAGCAACGATCTAAGGAGGAAGACTTTCCTTACTAACTATGATGTCGGAATGCAAGATTACACAATATAATAAAGTCTAATTGAAACTGAGGACCTCTGGGACGTGTACTTCTTCTCTGTGCTCCACATGATGTTCTGATGTGGAATACTCATAGCAAAGAAATTAACAAACCATGATGTTCCACCCCTTCTTCTACATTGCTACATCATGCTTAAAATACATACATATATACAAGTAAAGAAAAATTAAATTGCATTACTGTCTCGCTCCAATTTAGGAGGGAGGCCAGGTTCTTTTGCTATGTTATACCCAGCATGAGATTAAGAAGAAAAACTTTCAAATGTTGATCCGACCAGTTTATTAGAAAGAATAGACAGCTGAGGGGATGGGGAAAGGAGATTGGCGAATATCAAAATTAGGGTGATGGGGATGGGAAAGTGGGTGATAGAAAAGGTAGAAAAGGGCAAGAATTACGTAAAAGTGGGCAATAGTCACCACCTGGATGCAGCAGCATCGTGTCGCATGTTGTTTTGTTGGTCTGGGGCAAAATTGGCGTAGGGGAGAGCAGCAGCAGAGTGGCAGGCCGCAAGCAGCAGATCGGTGCAGCGCAGAGCAGATGGTGGAAAGAGTGGCGTAATCTCAGGGAGCAGCGAGGTCTCATGGAGCAGAGTCTCGAGCAGCGTTTCAAGCAGCAAGCCCAGGAGAGTCAGTTGGCAGCAGTAGGATGATGATGGAAGAATCTGAGGCCAGATACCTAGAAGTTCTTCATGCAAGCATCTTCCTCAGCAAGCAAGCATGCAGGTGTCACGTAGTGAGGCATCTGCTGTCAGAAAACCTCCTTGTTCATGAAGTGAGGCATCTGATGTCAGAAAACTTAAATTCATGGTTTGTACATGCTCTTTTTATCCTACTTCTTCCCAGCCTACATGACATTCCAGAGAGGCTTGGGTAAGAGTCATGTGAGTACCTCAGAGATGCCCATCTTCCTTGAGATAAGCACACACAAAAGACCACTTCACAGCCATTCATCTGCAGCTTCTCTCTCTCATTGCCCCTGGACTTGTCCATCTGTTACCCTCAGACAAAGGATTTCTCATCCCCTGCCCAGGGCTTGCCTGGACTTGTCCATTGTCAGCAAACATTGAGGCAATAATGTAAAAAGCATGGCCTCTTACAATTAAACACACAGGTCTATATACATGTATATACATAGGATTACTGACTGCACTCCCCCAGCATCAAATTCCCTTGTGGTACATATATATATATATATATACATATATATATAAATAAACAAAAATTAAAATGCATTACACACACAGGTTTATATACAGACATATACAAAGGGTTGCTGACTGCACTTCCCCAGCAACAAATTCCCTTGTGGTATACATTGAACATCCCCATCTTTCTGCATCACCCACCATGTGCACCCAGGTCCCTGAGCAAAGACAGTTCTACCAAGAGTTTTGCCCTTTCCGGAGCCTGGAAGGACCCAATCAGCTTTTCCCAACATGTTCTTTACATGTAATACAGGGATCATATCTTCCTCTACAGTATGCAGGGGGCTGGGTTGGCTAGGACCATCATGATTGACAGATCCTCTAGTCTTGACCAACCAAGTGGCTTCTGCCCAATGCTTCTCCCAGTGCTTCAATGTTCCACCATCCATTGCTTTCAACACAGCTTTCAAGAACCCACTGTATCGTTCAGTTTTACCAGAAGGTGGTCGTGGTAGGAGATATGATAAACCCGCTGTATTTATAAGGGAATGTTTGAAATGTGTCCCATTATCATACTCAATTCTGGCACCTCAATTCTGGCAGCTCGATCGACCTGACGGTTGTTTTGTTGTTCTTCAGTAGCCCGACTCTTGGGCACGTGTGCATCCATGTGACGCACCATTACAACCATATCTTTTCTTCAGGCAGCAGTGTCTTTCCAAAGTTCAGCAGCCCAAATAGGTTTATCCCTCTGTTGCGAGTTATTTTGTTCCCACTGCCGTAACCAGCCCCATAAGGCATTTGCCACCATCCATGGGTCAGTATAAAGTATTGGCCACCTCTCCCTTTCAGCAACATCTAAGGCCAGCTGGACAGCCTTTACCTCTGCAAACTGTCTTGATTCTCCTTTACCTTCAGTGGCCTCTGCAACCTGTTGTGTGGGGCTCCACACAGCAGCTTTCCATTTGCAATGCTTCCCTAAAATATGAGATGATTCATCAGTGAACAGAGTATATTTCTTTTCATTTTCTGGTAGCTCATTGTATGGTGGGGCCTCTTTAGCACGTGACACCTCTTCTGCTGGTGATGTTCCAAACGTTTTACCTTCAGGCCAGTCCATGATCACCTCTAAAATTCCTGGACGATTGAGGTTCCCCATCCACGCTCGTTATGTAATCAGTGCAATCCACTTGCTCCTGGTAGCATTGGTAGCATGATGGGTGGAGGGAACCTCTCCTTTGAACATCCAGTTCAGCACTGGCAGTCGAGGTGCCAGAAGGAGCTGTTTCAGTACCAACTACTTTGGTAGCAGCCCAAACCCCTTCATATGCGGCTAAGATATCCTTCTCAGTTGGAGTGTAGCACTCTTCAGACCCCTTGTACACTCAACTCCAAAATCCCAGGGGTCGGCCTCAGGTCTCTCCTGAGGCTCTTAGCCACAATCTACGAGTGGGACCTTTCTCTCCATCGGCAGTGTAGAGGATGTACTGGCCCCAGGGCCACGGCACAGGGTATCTCTTGTTTGATCTGCTCAAAAGCCTGCTGCTGCTCAGGGACCCATGCAAAATCCTTCTTCTGTGTCACCTGATGAAGGGGGCTTACAATGAGGCTGTAATTTGGAATGTGCATCCTCCAAAAGCCCTCTACACCCAGGAAAGACTGTGTCTCTTTCTTGTTAGTTGGTGGAGACATGGCAGTCATTTTGTCGATCACAACTGTTGGGATGTGACGACATCCATCCTGCCACCTTATACCTACGAACTGAATTTCCTGTGCAGGCCCTTTTACTTTGCTTTGCTTAATAGCAAAACTGGCTTGTAGAAGAATTTGGAATATTTGCTCTCCTTTTGTGAAAACTCCCTCTGCTGTATCGCCCCACGCAACAATGTCATCAATGTACTGTAGGTGTTCAGGAGCACCACCCTGTTCCAATACAGTTTGGACCAGTCCATGGCAAATGGTTGGGCTGTGTTTCCACCCCTGGGGCAAACAGTTCCAAGTATACTGAATGCCCCTCCAGGTGAAGTCCAACTGGCCTAGATTCTGCGGCCAAAGGAATGGAGAAGAAGGCATGAGCAATGCCAATGGTGGCATACCATTTGGCTGCTTTTGAATCAAGCTTGTACTGGAGTTCTAACATGTCCGGCACAGCAGCACTCACTGGGGATGTGACCTCATTCAGGCCACGGTAGTCTACTGTCAGCCTCCGTTCTCCACTGGCTTTACGCACTGGCCATATGGGGCTGTTAAAGGTGAGTGAGTTTTGCTGATCACTCCCTGATTCTCCAGCAGGCAAATCAAATCATGAATGGGGAGCAAGGAATCCCTGTTAGTGCGGTACTGCCGTCTGTGCACTGTCTTTGTAGCAATCGGTACCTGTGGGAATACAAGAAAAGCTGTTCAGAGCAGCAGCTGTGGAGCAAGATAAACAGCATGAGAATGAAGGATACCTCTAGAAGGAGAAGAAGGGACTCTCAGCTCTGATTGGATATATTCCTGCATGGACAGTTGAAAAGTGTTTTGTAGAGTGGTTTGTTGTCATGTAAAGGTGGCTGGGAAAGTTGTAAGGGCAGATGGGAAAGTTAGAAAACAAAAACTTGTGAAAGTATATAAGGGATGGGAGAGCTTGTAATAAACGATTTGGATCCTTCACATCTGAGTCCGTGTTTCAAGCGCTGCAAATGGCGCCCACTGCGTGGAGCAAATCAAGCTGCAGCTGAGCGAGCCCGGATCAGCAGTGTCGCCTGGGTGAACTTTTGAGAGACTGTTTCACACCCACCCACACCGTTCTGCAGGACAGAAGATGAGCAGTCGGGAACTGTGAGGAGTTCACTAACAAAGGAGCAACAAGTAAATCTAAATATTATGGTTAGTGTTACAGATTCAGGATCACAGAATCACAGAATTGTAGGGGTTGGAAGGGACCTCTAGAGATCATCGAGTCCAACCCCCCTGCCAAAGCAGGCTCCCTACACCACGTCGCACAGGTAGGCGTCCAGGTGGGTCTTGAATATCTCCAGAGAAGGAGACTCCACCACCTCCCTGGGCAGCCTGTTCCAGTGCTCCGTCACCCTCACCGTAAAGAAGTTCTTACGCACATTTGTGTGGAACTTCCTATGCTGAAGTTTCAGCCCACTACCCCTAGGCCTGTCCCCACGCACTACTGGAAAAGAGACCAGCATTGCCAGTATGGCTCCCACTCTTCAGGTATTTATAAACCTGGATCAAGTCCCCTCTCAGCCTTCTTTTCTCAAGGCTAAACAGACCCAGTTCCCTAATTATCTCCTCACAGGGGAGATGCTCCAGGCCCTTCACCATCTTTGTGGCCCTCCGCTGGACTCTTTCCAAGAGATCCCTGTGTTGTTTGTACTGGGGAGCCCAGAACTGGACACAGTATTCCAGATGAGGCCTCACCAGGGCAGAGTAGAGGGGGAGGATCACCTCCCTTGACCTGCTGGCTACGCTCTTTTTAATGCACCCCAGTATGCCATTGGCCTTCTTGGCTACAAGGGCACACTGCTGGCTCATGGCCAACCTGTCGTCCACCAGGACGCCCAGGTCCCTCTCAGCAGAGCTCCTCTCCAGCAGGTCTTCCCCCAGCCTGTACTGGTGCATGCAATTATTTCTTTCTAGGTGCAAGACTCTACACTTGCTTTTGTTAAACCTCATCCGGTTTCTTACTGCCCAGCTCTCCAGCCTGTCCAGGTCTTGCTGAATGGCAGCACAGCCTTCAGGCATGTCAGCCAATCCTCCCAACTTTGTGTCATCAGCGACCTTGTCAGGGTGGTCACTATTCCCTCATCAAGGTCACTGATGAAGATGTTGAACAAGACCAGACCCAGCACAGACCCCTGGGGGATGCTGCTAGTTACAGGCCTCCAGCCAGACACCGCACTGCCAACGACAACCCTCTGCACTCTGCTAGTCAGCCAATTCTCGATCCACTTCACCGTCCACTCATCTATCCCATACTTCCTCAGCTTTGTTATAAGGATGTCATGGGGGACAGTATCAAAGACCTTACTGAAATCAAGGTAGACTACATCTACCACTCTCCCCCTGTCCACCCAGCTAGTGACATCTTCATAAAAGGCCACCAGGTTGGTCAAGCACGACCTCCCCTTGGTGAACCCATGCTGAGTACTCCTGATAACCTCTTTTTCTCCCAGTTGTCTGGAGATGGCATCCAGCACAAGCTGTTCCATCACCTTCCCTGGGACAGAGGTGAGGCTGACTGGCCTATAATTACCCGGGTCATCCTTCTTGCCCTTTTTGAAGACCGGAGTGACATTGGCCGTCCTCCAGCCTTCAGGCACCTCCCCAGTTCTCCAAGACCTCTGAAAGATTACAGAGAGCAGCTCAGCAACGACCTCCGACAGCTCTCTCAGCACCCGCGGATGCACCCCATCAGGTCCAATGGATTTATGGACCTTAATGTCTCCTAGGCACTCACAGACCACCTTTTCCCTGACTGAAGGGAAATCTCCCATTCCCCAGACTCCCTCATCAACCTCCAGGGTCTGGGATTCCTGAGGGGGAGCCTTTTCACTAAAGACAGAAGCAAAGAAGGAGTTCAGTATTTCTGCCTTCTCAGCATCCCCCATTACCAGAACATCCCCCTCACTTATTATGGGGGCCATATTCTCTCTAGCCTTCCTTTTGGTGTTAACGATCTTAAAAAAGCCTTTTTTTATCATCCTTTATCACCTTAGCTAGATTCAACTCCAGGTGGGCTTTAGCCTTCCTGGTTGCATCTCTTCAGTCCCTGACTACATTCTTATATTGTTCCCAATTGGCCAGACCCTTTTTCCACATATCATGTACTTTCTTCTTTTTGTGGAGCTTGCACATGAGCTCCTTACTCATCCATGCAGGTCTCCTGGCACCTCTTCCCCATTTCTTAGTCACAGGGATGCACCAATCCTAAGCTTGGAAGAAGAGACATTTAAATGCTAACCAGCTCTCACAGGCCCCCTTGCCCTCTAGCACCCTGGCCCACAGGATAGCCCCAAGTAAGTCCCTGAGGAGATCAAAATTGGCTCTCCTGAAGTCCAGGATAGCAATCCTACTTTTTGCTTTGCTTCCTCCGCTCAGGATCTCGAACTCCACCATCTCATGGTCGCTACAACCCAAGCTGCCCCCGACTTTTACTTCCTTAACAAATCCTTCCTTGTTGGTGAGAATAAGGTCCAGCAACTCCCCACCCCGCGTCGGTTCCTCGATCACCTGCATCAGAAAGTTGTCTTCAACGCACTGCAAGAATTGTCTGGACCGCACATGCCTGGCCATGTTGGTCGTCCAGCAAACATCTGGATAATTGAAATCCCCCATAAGTACCAGTGCCTGGAAGTGTGACGCTACTTCCAGTTGCTTACAGAAGGCCTCATCAACCTCCTCCTCCTGATCAGGGGGCCTGTACTACACACCCACAACAGTGTCCCCCTTACCAGCCTGGCCCTTGATTCTCACCCACAAGCTCTCGACTGCTACATCATTCTCCCCGAGGTGGAGTTCAATATATTCTAGCTGCTCTCTCACATAAAGAGCAACTCCACCACCCCGCCTTGCTAGCCGATCTTTCCTAAAAAGTACATAGCCCTCCATGAAAACATTCCAGTCATGCAAGCTGTCTCACCACGTCTCTGTGATCCAGAATTACTGTTCATACTCTTATTCATACTCATGTTCATGTTATCAGTATCAATGAATGTACTCCTCTCCATGTCTCCTCCAAAACCAGGGAATGCTGACTGGCAGGGAATATGGAAACGTTTAGGAAAAATCTTAGAAGCGTGGGGACCTGCAGTGTCATGGGATTTCACTCTTGAACACCTGATGGACCCTGAGAAATTCATTATTTGAGTCAGAGATGGTGCGGCTTACAGAGATTCAAGGAGGTAGACCTTATTTGAGGTTTGGCTTATACTTACGGTGCTCTATATAATACTATTCTGGAGAGAGAGTTTCCGATCTGAGGTTCAAGTCAAAAAAAAAAAATCCTCGAGTCAATTCTGATCAGTCACAGGCGGCACCAGTAACAATATCAGTTGCCCCTGTGGAAGGCAAGAAATGGAAACAAGTGTCCTCGTGTCTAAAACGAAAAGAAGGAGAAGCAGAGGGGGAGGCAGCAGAAGATGCAGATGCTGGGTCTTGATCAGTACCGAGAAAGGCAAAAGAAAAAACTAAGAGGCATGAAGTGTGTGATGAGGAGGAAATCTCTGTTGTTGCTTGTCAACCTCTGAAGATGACTGAAATCCAAGGCTCAAAAAAGGAGTTTACATGGTGTCAAAATGAAGGTCTCCTCACCTGGTTGATTCGCTGCTTAGGACAGTAGGGCCAACAGCCTGTCTCTGGGTGGTAAAGAAGCTCAACAACTAGGAAGCATTGCCAGAGACCCAGCTATCAACAGAGGGATTAGCAGATGACTGGATGGAGCTGCCACCCTCTGGGACCAAATGTTTACAGCCGTGAGGGAAAGGTACCCCTTCAAGTATGCTTTGAAGCCCCAGATTATTAAGTGGGATACCATCGGAAAAGGTATCCAGTACCTGAGGGAAATGGCCGTGGTGGAAATGTTGTACAACGGTGATCCAAACAACCGTGATCCTGAGAGAGTGAGGACCAAGCCTAGCATGTGGCAGAAACTCACCAGTACAGCACCAGAAAGATACTCAGACACTGGCAACAATGTTTGGAAGATACAAGGACCATCAGAGAAGACCGAGTTTTTGAACTGATTATGACACTTCAAAACTACAAACAGCAGCTCCCACCACTGCACGCTACAATTTCTGCCATCTCACGAGTAGAAGACCGACTGGATGAAATGCACAAGAAACTGTTTGCATCGACTAATCGTGACAAACCTGTATCAGAAACGTTTGATGAAGATCAGAATGATCAAGGAAGTCTACTGAAGGACCTGATCAAACTAATTAAAGGTGATGAACACTACTCCCCACTTGTATCATCAAAAGTCTCAGCTATTAGACACACAAGCTTTCCAGCTCGAGCAAGCAAGAACAGTAAGATTGCACTGCGTGTTTCTATGTGGCGCTACCTACATGATGACAGAGAAGACATGAGGACATGAGGAACTGGCACGACCAGCCTACTCCTGTACTACAAGCATGGGTGAGAGAACTACAAAACAGACCAACCACCAGTACTGCTGCTCCAGTCATCACAGGTAACAAATAGAGGGGCCCTGCGCCCCCTGTCAGGGGAGGGAGAGGGATAATAGAGTTTAATGGACTGTGGATTCGATGGCCTGGCACATCAGAACCACTGAAATATAAGGCACTTGTGGATGCTGGTGCACAGTGCACTCTAATGCCCTCAAGTCATGAAGGGACAGAATCAATCCATATTCCTGGTGTGACTGGGTGCTCTCAAGAATTGACTGTGTTGAAGGCCAAAATAAGCCTCACTGGTAAAGACTGGTAAAAGCATCCTATTGTGATGGCCCAGAGACTCCGTGCATACTTGGTATTGATTACCTCAGAAGGGGGCACTTCAAGGATCCAGCCTACTCCTGTACCACGAGCACAGGTGAGAGAAGTACTACTACACTTTCCAAATTACAGTCTCATTGTAAGCCTCCATTATCAGGTGACGCAGGAGAAGAATGATTTTGCATCAGTCCCTGAGCAGCAGCAGGCATTTGAACAGATTAAACAAGAGATACCCCGTGCTGTAGCCCTGTAGCCAGTACGGACAAGACAGGATGTAAAGAACATCCTCTACACTGCCGATGGAGAGAAAGGTCCCACTTGGAGTCTGTGGCAAAGAGCCTCAGGAGAGACCTGAGGAGGACCCCTGGGATTTTGGAGTTGAGCGTACAAGGGGTCTGAAGAGTGCTACACTCCAACTGAGAAGGATATCTTAGCCGCATATGAGGGGGTTTGGGCTGCTACCAAAGTAGTTGGTACTGAAACAGCTCCTTCTGGCACCTCGACTGCCAGTGCTGAACTGGATGTTCAAAGGAGAGGTTCCCTCCACCCATCATGCTACCAATGCTACCAGGAGCAAGTGGATCGCGCTGATTACATAACAAGCATGGATGGGGAACCTCAATCGTCCAGGAATTTTAGAGGTGATCATGGACTGGCCCGAAGGTAAAAAGTTTGGAACATCACCAGCAGAAGAGGTGTCATGTGCTAAAGAGGACCTGAAATACATCGAACTAGCAGAAAATGAAAAGAAATATACTCTGTTCACTGATGGATCATCTTGTATTTTAGGGAAGCATTGCAAATGGAAAGCTGCTGTGTGGAGCCCCACACAACAGGTTGCAGAGGCCACTGAAGGTAAAGGAGAATCAAGACAGTTTGCAGAAGTAAAGGCTGTCCAGCTGGCCTTAGATGTTGCTGAACTGGAGAGGTGGCCAATGCTTTATATTTATATTGACTCATGAATGGTAGGAAATGCCTTATGGGGCTGGTTATGGCAGTGGGAACAAAATAACTGGCAACAGAGGGGTAAACCTATTTGGGCTGCTGAACTGTGGAGTCATTGTTGCCCGAACAAAAGATATGGTTGTAATGGTGCGTCACATGGATGCACACGTGCCCAAGAGTCGGGCTACTGAAGAGCAACATAACAACCATCAGATAGATCGAGCTGCCAGAATTGTGGTGGATCAAATAGACTTGGACTGGCAGAATAAGGGTGAATTATTTCTAGCATAATGGGCCCAAGAGACCTCGGACCATCAAGGAAGAGACGCGACATATAAGTGGGCTAGAGACCAAGGGGTGGACTTAACTATGGACGCGACTGGGAAGCTTAATCACAACTGTGAAACATGTGCCATAATTAAATAAGCCAAGAGGATGAAACCCCTCTGTGGGGAAGGATGATGGCAGAAGGTTAAATACGGGGAGGAGTCGCAGGTTAATTATATTACCTCAGCACAATCTCGCAGTGTTATGTGCTTACCATGGTAGAGGCAACCACTGGGTAGCTTGAAACATACGCAGAACCCCATGCTGCTGCTCGAAACACCATATTGGGTCTTGAGAAACAAGTTGTGTTAGAACATGGCACACCAGAAAGAATTGAGTCTGATAATGGGAAACAATTCAAAAATTCCCTTATAAAAACAGCGGGTTTATCATATCTCCTACCATGACCAGCTTCTGGTAAAATTGAACGACACAATGGGTTGTTGAAAGCTATGTTGAAAGCAATGGATGGTGGAACACTGAAGCACTGGGAGAACCATTGGGCAGAAGCCACTTGGCTGGTCAATAGTACAGGATTTGTCAATCGTGATGGTCCTAGCCAATCCAGCCCCCTGCATAATGAAGAGGGAGATAAGATCCCTGTAGTACATGTAAAAAACATGTTGGGAAAAGCTGTTTAGGTACTTCCAGCCTCTGGAAAGGGCAAACCTCTCGGTGGAATAGTTTTTGCCCAGGGACCTGGGTGCACTTGGTGGGTGACGCAGAAAGATGGGGATGTTCAATGTGTACCACAAGGGAATATGATATTGGGGGACTGCAGTCAGTAATTCTATGTATATATATGTATATAGACCTGTGTGTGTAATGCATTTTAATTTTTGTTTATTTGTATATATGTATGTATTTTAAGCATGATGTAGCAATGTAGAAGAAGGGGTGGAATGTCATGGTTTGGTAATTTCTTTGCTATTGGTACTCTACATCAGAACATCATGTGGAGCACAGAGAAGAACAACAACACATCCCAGAGGACCTCAGTTTCAATTAGACTGTATTATACTGTGTAATCTTACATACTGACATCATAGTTAGTAAGGTAAGTCTTCCTCCTTAGATCGTTGCTGCTGCTCTGTTTGTTTCCCTGAGCCCATTTCCCTTTCAATTTTCTGGGGCCGGGGAGCCCAAAGGCCTGCTAACCACCTGTCACGGACATAGATTGATCTAGATAACACCGTGACACTCTTCTGTGTGGATGCTCTGATGCAGCTTCTGTCATGGTTTTGTGCTGTCAATATTCTACATCATGACATCATGTGCGGTATGAACTGTTTTGGTGGTATAAGAAAGTGTAATAGAGGGTATGCGGAAGTGTAATAGAGGGTATGTGGAAGTGTAACAGGGTATGTGGAAGTGTAACAGAGGGTATGTGGAAGTGTAATAGAGGGTATGTGGAAGTGTAATAGAGGGTATGTGGAAGTGTAATAGAGGGTATGTGGAAGTGTAACAGAGGGTATGCGGAAGTGTGGAAGGTTCATGCTCCAGATCTGTGGAATGGCAGCATCCCGAGTACTCAGCCCTTGGAGGAAACTACATATCCCAGGGGACAACGCGGCCAGAGATGAATCACCAGAGGAGGAGGACACACATATAATCTCGCTCCCAGGCTGGAACGTCCCTTTTTTCGCCCTGTCTATCGCTTTGGAGCGCTCCATCCCTGCTGTCTCGCTCTATCAGCAACGTTCCAGCCTGTCGCCTAGAGATTGCAGTAGGCCCCCGGTTCTCCGGGACTCTTTTTTCTCTCTTTCTTTTTCTCTGCCTTGTTTGATATAGTAGTTGTAGTTATATTGTATCATATTGTGTCTTGTATTTAGTAAAATAAGTTCTTTCCTTAGATTGCTGCCGTTGTTTTTGTTCATTTCCCCTTCTAGGGGCAGCAGCCTCTATCACGGATAAATCTAGATAACCCGATTACATTATCTTGGTGGAGAATGCGGGCAATCTGATTCGATTAGATCTGCTGCTTTTTTAGCTTCCAGAACAACTCTCTTTTTGCTCTCTAAAAGCTTTGTTACAGGAGTGTTATTTTTTCATAGCTGCTCACTGAGAGCGTGACCTTGAAATTCCAGACGAACTGTCAACAGTCTGAGCTAGCTGCTCACTCTGAGCATTACTATCTTGCTTTTGTAAAGAAAACAAAGAGATTTCTTGCTCTCTCAGAGCACAGCTAGTTAGCTCTGACTTTCACAGGGCCTGCTAGCTACTATCAGCTATGAACCCACTCTTCATTCCAGTCGCTCTGTTTAGGGGATTGAAAGCAATCATGATCCTCTCAACATATTGTCCATACGTGCTTTCTTTTTGCGGAATTCTGTATCTATATAACCTAATAAGAACAGTGATGGAGACACCTGCCTGGTACTTATATGCAGTGTGGTATAATTTAATTGTCGGCACATACATTCCAGATGGAATAGCTAATTTAACAGACACCATGATGTTCAATCCAGTGTACAGGCTGTACTCTCAGATTATCGTACGCTTTTCAACAGCCGAGGTAATATTAATTCTTGGTCTCATACTCATGTTCATGTTATCAATATCAGTGAATGTATATGTATTCCTATACATTCGTTCTATGCAGAAGTCTCCTCCAAAACCAGAGAATGCTGACTGGCAGGGAATATGGAAAGGTTTAGGAAAGATCTTAGAAGCGTGGGGACCCGCAGTGTCGTGGGATTTCACTATTGAACACCTGAGGGACCCTGAGAAATTAAGTGAGTACTTGGGTCAGAAATCTAAGGAGGTAAACATTATTTGGGGTTTGGCTTACGCGTACCGTGCTCTGTATAATACTATTCTGGAGAGAGAGAGTTTCCGATCTGAGATTCAGACCAACAAAGATAATATCCAGGTCGACTCTAATCAGTCACGGGAGGCATCAGTAGCAATATCAGTTGCCCCTGTGGAAGGCAAGAAATGGAGACGGGTGTCCACGCGTCTAGAACGAAGAGAAGGAGGAGCAGAAGAAGAGGAAGCAGAAGAAGGTACCTCGTCTGGATCGGCACCGAGAAAGGCAAAAAGAAAGACTAAGAGGCGTGAAGAAGAGGCTGATGAGGAGGAGGAAATTGTTTATCGTCGACCTCTAAAGCTGACTGAGATCCAAGGCTCAAGAAAGGAGTTCATACGGCGTCAAAACGAAGGTGTCCTTGCCTGGTTGCTTCGCTGCTGGGACAACGGGGCCCACAGCCTGTCACTAGATGGTAATGAGGCACGCCAGCTAGGAAACATTTCCGGAGACACAGCTATCGACAGAGAGATTAGCAGATGTTCAGATGGAGATGCCACCCTCTGGGAGCGACTCTTAGAAGCTGTGAAAGTAAGGCACCCCTACAAGGCAGCTTTGAAGCTTAACGTTATTAAATGGGATACAATCCAAAGTGGTATCCAGTACCTGAGGGAAATGGCCATGGTGGAACTGTTGTACAACCCTGCGAATTTAAACGAACGTGATCCTGAGAATGTGAAGACCGATCCTGACATATGGCAGAAACTTACAAGTACAGCACCAGAGAAATACGCGTCATCACTGGCAACAACGTGTAAAGAATATGTGGACCACAACAGAAGGCCTGAAGTCAGTGAACTGATTAGGACACTTCAATACTTCGAACATCAGTTGTCCCCACTGTACACCGCCACTATTTCTGCCATCTCACAAGTAAAAGACCGGCTGGATGAGATGCACGAGAAACTATTTCCATTGACCAATCGTGACAAACCCATACAGGTATCAGCAGTGTCCAATGAAGATCAGAACGATCAAGGAAGTCTACTAAAGGAACTGATCAAACTAATTAAAGGTGATGAACACTACTCCTCACCTGTAAGATCAGAAGTCTCGGCAATTAGACGCACACGCTTCCCAGCTCGAGCAAGGAATAACAGTACAATTCCACCACGTGTTTCCATGTGGCGCTACCTACGTGACTGTGGAGAGGACATGAGGAAGTGGCATAACCAGCCTACTTCTGTTCTGTGAGCACGGGTGAGAGAACTACAGAATAGACCAACCACCAGTAGAGCTGCTCCGGTTATCACAGGTAACCAATAGAGGGGCCCTACCCTCAGTCAGGGGAGGGACAGGGATAATAGAATTTATTGGACTGTGTGGATTCGATGGCCTGACACATCGGAACCACAGGAATATAAGGCACTGGTGGATACTGGCGCACAGTGCACTCTAATGCCCTCCAGTCATGAAGGGACAGAACCAATCCATATTTCTGGAGTGACTGGGGGCTCTCAAGAGTTGACTGTGTTAGAGGCCGAAATAAGTCTCACTGGTAAAGACTGGCAGAAACATCCTATTGTGACTGGTCCAGGGGCTCCATGTATACTGGGTATTGATTACCTCAAAAGGGGGCATTTCAAGGATCCTAAGGGCTATCGATGGGCCTTTGGAATAGCTGCTGTAGATACAGACAATATTAAGCAGCTGTCTGTTTTGCCTGGCCTGTCAGAGGACCCGTCTGTTGTGGGGCTGCTACGAGTGAAAGAACAGCAAGTACCAATTGCTATAAAGACAGTACATAGACGGCAGTACCGCACTAACAGGGATTCCTTGCTCCCCATTCACGATTTGATTCGTCAGCTGGAGAATCAGAGAGTGATCAGTAGAACTCATTCCCCTTTTAACAGCCCCATATGGCCAGTGCGTAAAGCCAGTGGAGAATGGAGGCTAACTGTAGACTACCGTGGCCTGAATGAGGTAACACCTCCACTGAGTGCTGCTGTGCCAGACATGTTGGAACTCCAATACGAGCTGGAGTCAAAAGCAGCCAAATGGTATGCCACCATTGACATTGCTAATGCCTTCTTCTCCATTCCTTTGGCTGCAGAATGTAGGCCACAGTTTGCCTTCACCTGGAGGGGTATTCAGTATACTTGGAACCGTTTGCCCCAGGGGTGGAAACACAGTCCAACCATTTGCCATGGACTGGTCCAAACTGTGCTGGAACAAGGTGGTGCTCCCGAACACCTGCAGTATATTGATGACATTATTGTGTGGGGCAATACAGCAGAGGAAGTTTTTACAAAAGGAAAGCAAATAATTCACATTCTTCTACAAGCCGGCTTTGCTATTAAGCGAAGCAAAGTAAAAGGGCCTGCCCAGGAAATTCAGTTCCTAGGTATCAAGTGGCAGGATGGACGTCGTCACATCCCAGCAGATGTGATCGACAAAATCACTGCCATGTCTCCACCAACTAACAAGAAAGAGACACAGTCTTTCCTGGGTGTGGTGGGCTTTTGGAGGATGCACGTTCCAAACTACAGCCTCATTGTAAGCCCCCTTTATCACGTAACGCGGAAAAAGAACAATTTCACATGGGTCCCTGAACAGCAGCAGGCTTTTGAGCAGATAAAACAAGAGATAGCCCGTGCCGTGGCCTTGGGGCCAGTACGGACGGGACAGGATGTAAAGAACATCCTCTACACTGCTGCTGGAGAGAAAGGTCCCACTTGGAGTTTGTGGCAAAGAGCCTCAGGAGAGACCCGAGGCCGACCCCTGGGATTTTGGAGTCGAGCGTATAAGGGGTCTGAAGAGTGCTACACTCCAACTGAGAAGGAGATCTTAGCCGCATATGAGGGGGTTCGGGCTGCTTCCGAAGTAGTTGGAACTGAAACGCAACTCCTCCTGGCACCTCGACTGCCAGTGCTGAACTGGATGTTCAAAGGGGAGGTTCCTTCCGCCCATCATGCTACCGATGTCACCTGGAGCAAGTGGATTACCTTGATTACACATCGAGCAAGAATGGGGAACCTCAATCGTCCAGGAATTTTAGAGGTAATCATGGACTGGCCTGAAGGTAAAAGGTTTGGAACATCACCAGCAGAAGAGGTGTCACGCGCCAAAGAGGCCCCACCATACAATGAACTTCCGGAAAACGAAAAGAATTTTGCCCTGTTCACTGATGGATCGTGCCGCCTTGTTGGGAAACATCGCAGATGGAAGGCTGCTGTGTGGAGCCCTACACGACAAGTTGCAGAGGCCACAGAAGGAAGAGGAGAATCGAGCCAATTCGCAGAGGTAAAGGCTGTCCAGCTGGCCCTAGACATTGCTGAGCGGGAGAGATGGCCAGTGCTTTACCTCTATACTGACTCATGGATGGTGGCCAATGCCTTATGGGGATGGCTGCAGCAATGGGAACAAAACAACTGGCAGCGGAAGGGTAAACCTGTTTGGGCCGCTGAACTATGGAAGGACATCGCTGCCCGAACAAAGAATATGGCCCTAAAGGTGCGTCATGTAGATGCCCACGTGCCCAAGAGTCGAGCAACAGAGGAACAACAAAATAACCACCAAGTAGATCAAGCAGCCAGAATTGAGGTGGCTCAAATTGACTTGGACTGGCAGAATAAGGGCGAACTATTTCTAGCTCGATGGGCCCATGAGACCTCGGGCCATCAAGGAAGAGACGCAACATATAAGTGGGCCAGAGACCGAGGGGTGGACTTAACTATGGACACTATTGCGCAAATTATTCATGATTGTGAAACGTGTGCTATAATTAAACAAGCCAAGAGGATGAAACCTCTCTGGGAGGAAGGGCGATGGCAGAAGTATAAATATGGGGAGGCGTGGCAGGTTGATTATATCACCTTGCCACGATCTCGCAGTGGTAAATGCTATGTGCTTACCATGGTAGAGGCAACCACTGGGTGGCTTGAAACATATCCAGTACCCCATGCCACCGCTCGAAACACCATATTGGGTCTTGAGAAACAAGTCCTGTGGCGGCATGGCACCCCAGAAAGAATTGAATCTGATAATGGGACACATTTCAAAAATTCACTTATAAATACTTGGGCTAAAGAGCATGGCATTGAATGGATTTATCATATTCCCTACCATGCACCAGCCTCTGGTAAAATTGAACGATATAATGGGTTATTAAAAACGATGTTGAAAGCAATGGGTGGTGGAACATTTAAGCACTGGGAGAAGCACCTGGCAGAAGCCACTTGGTTGGTCAATACTAGAGGATCTGTCAATCGCGATGGTCCTAGCCAATCTAGTCCCCTACACACCATAGAAGGAGATAAAGTCCCTGTTGTGCATGTGAAGAGCATGTTGGGAAAAGCTGTTTGGGTCCTTCCAGCCTCTGGAAATGGCAAACCTGTCCGTGGAACTGTTTTTGCCCAGGGACCTGGGTGCACCTGGTGGGTGATGCAGAAGGATGGGGATGTTCAGTGTGTACCACAGGGCAAATTGATGCTGGGGGAGTGCAGTCAGTAATTCCATGTATCTGTGTAACCATGATGTAATAATGTAGAATAAGGGGTGGAATGTCATGGTTTTGTGCTGTCAATATTCTACATCATGACATCATGTGCGGTATGAACTGTTTTGGTGGTATAAGAAAGTGTAATAGAGGGTATGCGGAAGTGTAATAGAGGGTATGTGGAAGTGTAACAGGGTATGTGGAAGTGTAACAGAGGGTATGTGGAAGTGTAATAGAGGGTATGTGGAAGTGTAATAGAGGGTATGTGGAAGTGTAACAGAGGGTATGCGGAAGTGTGGAAGGTTCATGCTCCAGATCTGTGGAATGGCAGCATCCCGAGTACTCAGCCCTTGGAGGAAACTACATATCCCAGGGGACAACGCGGCCAGAGATGAATCACCAGAGGAGGAGGACACACATATAATCTCGCTCCCAGGCTGGAACGTCCCTTTTTTCGCCCTGTCTATCGCTTTGGAGCGCTCCATCCCTGCTGTCTCGCTCTATCAGCAACGTTCCAGCCTGTCGCCTAGAGATTGCAGTAGGCCCCCGGTTCTCCGGGACTCTTTTTTCTCTCTTTCTTTTTCTCTGCCTTGTTTGATATAGTAGTTGTAGTTATATTGTATCATATTGTGTCTTGTATTTAGTAAAATAAGTTCTTTCCTTAGATTGCTGCCGTTGTTTTTGTTCATTTCCCCTTCTAGGGGCAGCAGCCTCTATCACAGATAAATCTAGATAACCCGATTACAGCTTCAATTCAAAATTCCCTTTGAAGCTCTTACCACACTCAGGACACTTTCAGGGTCTCTTTCCCATGTGGATGCTCTGATGCAGAATCAGCTCAGAATGCCTTTCAAAGCTCTTCCCACACTCAGGATACTTAGAGGGCTTCTCTCCTGTATGGATGCGTTGGTGGAGCTTTAATTCAGAGCTGCTTCTGAAGCTCTTCCCACACTCAGTGCACTTAAATGGTGTCTCTCCTGTGTGGACACGATGGTGGTGGTTGAGGCTGGAATTGCATTTGAAGCTCTTACCACACTCAGAGCACTTATATGGTCTCAATCCTGTGTGGATGTGGTGGTGCACCTTCAATTCGTATCTGCGACTGAAGCTCTTCCCACACTCAGTACACTTAAACGGTCTTTCCTCTTTGTGGACGCGATGGTGGTCACTGAGGCTGGAACTGCTTTTAAAGCACTTCCCACACTCACAGCATTTAAATGGTCTCTCACCTGTGTGGATGCACTGGTGGCGCCTCAAATGAGAACTCCTTTTGAAGCTCTTCCCACACTCAGTGCACTTATATGGCCTCTCTTCTCTGTGGATGCGAAGGTGGATGTGGAGGTTGGAACTGTTTTTGAAGCTCTTCCCACACTCAAGGCACTTATATGTTCGCTCTCCTGTGTGGACACGTTGGTGTCTTTTGAGTTTTGAACTACATATAAAGCTCTTCCCACACTCAGGGCACTTGTACAGTCTCTCTCTTCTGGGGATACACTGGTGGGAAGTGAGGCTCCCACTGTCCGTGAAATTCTTTCCACAATCAGAGCACTCGAAGGCTCTCTCTCCTGTGTACATGCACTGCTGGCCAGTGGGCTGGAGGCTCCATTTCATGCTCTCTGCAGAATCACAGAACTCGTCATGCCTCTTTGCTGAGTGCATGCACTGCTGGTTAGTGATGCTGGAATCTATTTTAAAGCTTTTCTCACACTCAGTGCACGGATTCTGCTTTTTCATCCGGCACGCATCCTTGCTCCTGGTTTCCTCAGGCTGCTTTGGACCTATGGTGAAGTCCACTGGGTTCCTCAGTGTCATTCCCAGATGCTTTCCCAGGGGTTTCTTGATGTGCTCACCCTGACCTTGCTGCAGGCCTTCCTGGGCATCCCTTCTGATTTCTTCCACAGAGATGCGACCCTGCTGTATTTCTGCTACGCAACTTCCCTGCAGAACCTCCTCTGTATTTTTGATCCCATCAGCTGCTGGATGACAGAGGAAATGCAGCAATAGCACACGGTGCCCAAAATAAAACACAGGCAGAGAAGGCTCTTACAGCCTCAACATTCCCCTTCCCTCCACCACCTCACCTGGGATGAGGTCTCCTGACATGGCCTCAGGGCTACGCACATCTGGGATCCAGGGCTCTTCCCCTGCTTCAAGCAGGGAGATCAACACGGGCTTGGGGGCTGGAAGTGGAGCTTCAGGGAGAAAAACAGGGAACAAGAGAGCATTTCCCTCATGATGGCACAGTGCCTGTTCAACAGCTCCACTCTGTGTCCCTCCCCAGGGAGCAAACACCATTTGGGCCTGAATTACATCATGCCTACAGCTTCCCTTGGAGCAAAGAATGCTTTGACATCTCTGAACATTATGAAGGGATATTTTTTCTTTCAAATTAAATTTGCAACAGATTACTAATTTTCTTACAATCTACAAGTGGTCATGGCATTAAATGTTGATGGCAATTGCATAGAAAATCCTAAACTCCACAGCAGTAACCATGGAGTCATCTGTGAGCTGGAGCTGCTGGCACCACGCAACACACAACAAAAGAGCTGGTTTTCTGCCTCCTGGCTGATGCCTGCATGCCAGCACTGACTCTGCGGCTTTGATCAGAGTGCCGTGCATACTAATCCCTTCTGAAACTCATGCTTCTCAGTATCTCCTTTCCTGCTGGCACTGTGGTGTTAGTCAATATGTAGCTGCATGGCGATTATTCAAGGCCCGGCTTGCAGAGGCTCATTCTGCACAGCCAAAGGTGCCCTAACGAGGAGGAAAGGAAAACAATCACTCACCCAGTGAGGCCACGCACTGGTACATCTCCAGCATCACGTCCCGGTAGAGCGCTCGCTGCGCAGGGTCCAGCAGCGCCCACTCCTCCCTGCTGAAATACACGGCCACCTCCGCAAAGCCTACGGGCTCCTGCAAGCAAAGAGGCTCCTTGCTGGGAACAGCCAAGGCCCAGGCAAGCAGCCTGCACAGGACACAACCTCCCATCCCAGCCGCTTCTCTGTTCCCAGCATACACACACTGGCTGGGGGCACCTCCCTCTTCCCCTGCATTCACATCCCTGGCCCCTTGGCCTCTCCTGCCTGCTTCCCCAACCCCTACCTCAACTGGATGTGCTGCGGCCATTTGCTGCTCTCCTGCAGGCTAGGATGATCACGGCTGGAAGGCAGAAGTTGAACTGGAGCCTGCAGGGAGAAGAGAAATGGCAGGGGAGCTCAGACTGCTACTTGGCTGGATGCAGCGATAAGGCCATTGTTGATAACCTGAGGACAGAAAACCTCACCAGAGGCACTCAGTGCCTGTGTTCAGAATGTAGTGAGTAGGAGAACAAAATCTAGCAACAACAACTCAGATCTCTCGTCACGCACGGAAATGAAGCACACTTCAATATTTAAATGGAACTGGATGTCACTGGGATATGGTTGTTTAACTGCCTTTCCCACTTGCTATGGCTGATGCAAATGGGAATGACTGTAGCGTGGATGGGGAGAGAGACGCATCCTGCTCACCCCTCCTTGCCTTCACCCCCTCCTTCAGCTTCACCCTCAGCTCCCTTCTTCAGCCTGGCCTTGCTCACAAGGCGCTGCACACAGCCTTGTTAAGCCGTTGTTAGAACACTCCAGGATACCTGCATGATATCAGTAAATACATTCCTCCCTCTCTCTTCAGCTGAGCACGCAGACTGCGCTCACTGCCAGGGGACGCTCTCAGCAGCGCGTGCCCTTTGCAGAAGGCAGCCTGGGCTGTGCTTTACTGACCTGCTGCTGCTCGGCCGTGCTCTCAACGCGAGCTCCAGTCAGCCCACAGGCTGCCAGCTTCTCATCGTCTGTTCCAGAGCCCAGTGCCGGAGCTGTGCAGAAGCTGAAAGTGTTCAGGGCCCGCAGCTGTGAGCTCAAGGCATCTGCAGCTGCCGGGACAGCCCGAACAAAAGCCTTGCCAGGGCTTTGCACAACCCCAGCTGAGCCATCAGGCAAGCGCTCAGCAAACAAAAGGGAACGCCATTGCAAAGGTCGCCCGAGGCACATGTTGCCCGCAGGGTCCCCGAAGGGAAGCTGGGGGCTGCCGGGGGTGAGGAGGAGCACGGGGAGCGGCAATTCCCTCATGGAGGCTTCGCATTAAGACACTCCAAAGGAGGGATCGGGGAGTTTAAAGCTTCCATCAATCCACGCGTGCAGAGCTGCAGAGCGAGGCCGTCTCGTGTCTCCCGTGGCCCAGAGGAAGAACTGCAGCCCCAGCTGCGCTGTGTTACAGAGATCCAACCGGGCAGCAGAGCACGCTGACCTCCTCTGCTCCCTTCCTCACTGTCCCAGCTCCAATCCCTTCCCGTGGCCCTCGGAGCCCAGCCCGGGCTGCAGAAACTGCTCCCCTGCTGGCAGCCCGTCTGGGCCAGCAAACCTGCTGCGCTGAGTGGGAGCTGGAGCCGGGACCAGGGTCCCGCCTCGGGTACGGCAGTGCGGGTTCCGCCCCGTCCGGGGCCGCTCCCCGCTCCTCTCCCGGCGCTGCTGGCAGGGGGCAGGAAGCGTGCGCTGCTCTGCACGAGCCACGAAGGGCACCTACCTTGGGTGCGGAGCAGGCTGCTCCCAGCTCTGGTGCAGGTAGCCAGGCTCCTCGGAGTCGCGGAGAGCAGAGGATGCCGAGTGCCCTCAGCCCGGAGCTGGCCGCAGGACGGCCTTGGTGCACCTCCTGCCACCGCGGTGCTGCCCGGATGCCTTCCAGCCAGGCTCTCGCCTCTTCCGCACAGGCTCAGTAGGGCAGGAATTCCCACAGCGAGCACGCCCCGAGCCGGCTGCCAGGCGCTCGGCAGTTTCACAGCTCGTTCTCGTGGCACATCTGCATCCGGGGGACGGGGGATGAGGGGAGGGGAGGAGGCAGGGAGGGATGTGGGCTGTGTTTTGTTACGCTAGTGAAGCATCGCTTTCTGCCGGCTCTCTTTGCTTCCTTCGCTGGGGACATTCGCACACCCTTGAGGCCAGGCATCCCGCCCTTGCTGTCCTGGCGTACCTTTCTCTCCTCTCCCCCACGAGTATGTCCCAGCAAGAGGCAATCTCCGGTACAGCACCAGAGGACGTTCTGGGTTGAACAGAACTCTTGTAATGGAACCGAGCTGTGGGTAGGAGCTTTTCCCAGAAGCTGCTGTAAGAATACGACCTTCCCCAGATCCTTGTCTAAGGGTCCTAAGAAGTCTTCTGTGCAGCGATACCATGGGGTTCTGTGTGGGTTTGATGTCCGTGTGGCTGGCTGTTGTGGATTCCTGTGACAAAACCAGACAAAGTCTGGTTCTGTACAGACTGGGAGGAGTGATCCTTGTGAGCAGCTCAGCGGAGAAGGACCTGGGGGTCCTGATGGATGAGAAACCTAACATGAGCCAGCAGTAAGCTCTTGCAGCTGGGAAGGCAAATGGTGTCCTGGGCTCGATCAGGAGAGGGGTGGCCAGCAGGGACAGGGAAGTGATTCTCCCTCTTTACTCTGCTCTTGGGAGGCCCCATCTGGAGTACTCTGTTCAGGTGTGGAGCCCTCAGTACAAGAAAGACGGGGAGTTGTTTGATAGAGTCCAGAGGAGAGCGACAAAGATGATCAGGGGACTGGAGCACCTCCCCTATGAAGACAGGCTGAGGGAGCTGGGATTGTTCAGCCTGGAGAAAAGAAGGCTGCGGGGTGACCTCATTGAAGCCTTTCAGTACCTAAAGGGAACCTATATCCAGGAGGGGAGTAAACTCTTCGAAAGGGCTGATAAGAGCAGGACATGCAGAAACGGATTTAAGTTGAAAGAGGGTAGATTTAGGTTGGATATTAGGGGGAAGTTCTTTACTAGGAGAGTGGAACAGTCTGCCCAGGGAGGTTGTGGATGCCTCGTTCTTGGAGGTGTTCAACGCCAGGCTGGATGGGGCCCTGGGCAATCTGATCTAGTCTAAGTGGAAGTTTGGTGGCCCTGCCAGGCAGGGGGTTGGAACTTCATGATGCTCGCGGTCCCTTCCAACCCACGTCATTCTGTGATTCTGTGCAACAGCTTCTTACTCAGGCTTATAAGCTAACTGAAGCATGTGGCAAAACAACTGCTCCAGAACTCCTAAGTGATGCTCAGAATGTTAATTCCAAGAAATTAAAATAAATAATAATAATAATAAAATTGCCCAACTTTTATGGCACAAAGGCAGGCTCAGTTAATTGTTGTACTGTAGAAAAGTGGAAATACACACCTGAGAAATGTACGACAGAGTAGAAGAGATACCAAAATACCAGCAGTTCCTTAGTGTTTGCTGCAAAGTAAGGTTAAGCAGCAGGCATCCTCTAATGCACAGCAGACTAAGCACTTGCACAATATACACTGAAGCCAAACCCTTAAAGATGTCCCAATCGAGAACATTCCTCTCAAGATACAACTACCAAACAATTTTCTGAGAAAAGCTTACACACAGATCAAGTATTTAATCTACTAAAAACCATCCACTGCAACATTTATAAACACAGTACTATCTGCTATGTCATCTGCCAAAAGCATCTGAAAACACAGCTTACTGGATCCTGCACAGCAACACTGAAACAGCAACAAATGCCACTTGGCAGAACTAACAGAGTAAAATTCCTGTTACAAAAGGCAATTCCATATTCTTAAGGGTAACTACTACTCTTAGTTTTGATTACTGTGAGTAAAATGTAGGAAATCCATTCATCTATGAGTCAGAAATTAACTCCAGACTGGTAATACAATTCCTGTATAAACCAAAAACTGCTGTAATACGTAGTTTACCTCCACCCCACCTCCCAACACTCCTCTCTTTTTCTTCCCCCTCCCACAGGAGAAGAAAAAAAGCAAGAAAAGATCCAAATATAAGAAACAGATGCAGAATTCTAACAGAAGGAATCCCAGCATTCTAATGCTTGTGCTGATGAAGAGTGAAAGAGCAGATCAATGCAAACCACTGCTGCTTTGGACTGGAGGGGAAAAAAAAGGAGCCTTAACACAGGGCAACTACACTGCCCAGTACCTGCAGCAAGACAAGCCCAGAGCTCAAGACCCCTCATTCTCCACAGCACTCCATACCCAATTCTGCTTCCAAAGTGTAGAACGTCAGAAGTGTTAAACGAGCCTAACAGTGGAGGAAAGCTAAAGTTTCACATAATTCTCTAAGAACAGCCAACCCAAATAGCGTCCAAGTACACAAAGAAACCTCATTAATTAATAGCTGACATGGATTAAAAGAAGCTGTAGAGCAAGACAGAAGCTCCCTCCATCCACAGTATTTCTAAATATATATGAAACTACAGACAAAGAAGCCCACTAATGAGGCTTTCATCAAAGCACAGGCATCATGTATTATCCTAAGACACTACTCATTCATTTCTTCTGATGCTCCCACCCATTCACATTTACCTGTTACGTACAACTGAGCTATGAAGCAACAGCCTATCCTGAACAGTGTCCAGCGTGCTGGGATCCTGATCTGCAAATGCAATCCCAACCTGAGGTCACGCAAATAAAACGGGCTGCTATGTTTAATACAGAAACTTCACTGCTGAAGTTGTTGACCTGCTGCACAAATATTAACTGTAGGTGCTTTGGTGCAACCTTCTGTAGGCTAACGGCATTCATTTCTCTAAGATGGAGCTTCTCAACAACTTTTGATATGTCTATGCATACAAATTCCAGGCTTCTAATATACACTAATATTTTAAATACCAAATACTGTGCACTGATTTAGAAATTATTTTTTTTTTATTTTTATTTTTTTATTTTTTTTTCCATTTAATGCCCACATCAGGAAAGCATCACAAAAATACATTTCTGAAGTTTGGAGCTGCCGCCACCTCCCCCTTCTCTTCCTCCTCCTTCCCTTCCTCCCCCTTCTCTTCCTCCTCCTTCTCTTCCTCCTCCTCCCGCTCCCCCGGGAACCGACTCGGGTAGGAAGATGGCGGCTCCGGCCGCCTCTCCGGAGCGCGAGGGGCGGCCCGAGAAGGGGCCCGCGGCCCCCGGCTCCGCCATTCCCCTCCCGCCGCAGACGGGCCCCACGGCCCCTCGCGCTCACCTGTCACAGCCGCCGCCGCCCTCGGGCCGAGCGTCGACGGGGAGAAGGGGGGCAGACGCGGGGGGATCTAACGCCGGGCGCCGGGAGGAAGAGAGTGGAGCGGGGCGGCGGGGCCGGGACGAGGCGCAGGCTCATTCATTGTCCGAAGGAATGTCTTTCACAATCGGTTTGTAACTGCAGTTAATTACAAGAATGGAAAATAAATGGGGTTTCTTCTCCCTCACGATGTTTGGACTTGTAAAGCTGCTGGCAAGAAGCGTGTTCTGTGGCTGCTCCCAGTCCTCGGCTTCCTGTCACAGCACTGCATCAACTTCCAGCCAGCTGGGGAGACTGGTATCGCACTGCTGCTTATCTCCTCTTCTCGTGGGTGTATTCAGATGGTGCTTCTGGACCCTGTTTTTGCTCCTGTTAACCCTGCCTTCAAGGTATCTGATAGAAAGTCCCGTAGAAACAATATTGCAGTTAACTTAACAGAGCTCTCCTCATGACCCACCATCCCAAAGATGCTTTCCAGATTGCTGCATCTTGCCAAATCCAGATCTGGTAGAGGCAGTGAAGCACAGCGTGCTGCCTGAGAGGAGATGAGATCTTAGCAGAGTTTTACTCCATTAGATGGTCATCAGGAAACTGCTGGTGGCGGAGCTCGTCTTCCTTTCTGTAACTGAAGCAACAGCTTATGGAGGGATGAAGGAGAGAGAGGTGCAGTGACTGATCCCTTTAAAATCCCAGCACTGAGAGGCATGTAGGTAGGTAGACTTTGCTGTGGGTAGGAGTTTTCTTTAGTGGGTAGTTTGTTCTTTTGATTGTTTTTGTAGGTCTTTCCCCCCCCCCAAAGAGGAAGAACAAAAACACACAAGGTTACTTTTCAAAAAGCTCAGCGTGACAGAAGTAGCGTTATATACGGTTAGCCATATTCACGTTGCGGTATTTTCTCCTTCTGCTCGGCTCTTGTGAGGCCCCATCTGCAGTTCTGCGGCCAGGCCCCAGGGCCACCAGCACACAGGGGTCTGGAGCTCTTGGCTCGGGTCCGGAGGAGGCCAACAAGGCGATCCGAGGGGCTGCAGCGCCTCCGCGCGCTCGTTCCGAGCGGGTGACATTGGCTCCGCCAATGCGGTGCTGCTGGTGCCGGCCGAGCCAATCCCTTCCGCCGGCAGAGGAGGGACTTCGGCCGGGAGCCGGAAGCGGGTCTCTGGTGCGAGCGGGTGGTTGAGCCTCGGCTCGGAGACGGTTCGGGCCCCGCCGCCGCCTTCTGCCCCGCGCCCCCCTCCCGCTGTGCTGCCGCCGCCTGCGCCTCGTCCCGGCCCCGCCGCCCCGCTCCACTCTCTTCCTCCCGGCGCCCGGCGTTAGATCCCCCCGCGTCTGCCCCCCTTCTCCCCGTCGACGCTCGGCCCGAGGGCGGCGGCGGCTGTGACAGGTGAGCGCGAGGGGCCGTGGGGCCCGTCTGCGGCGGGAGGGGAATGGCGGAGCCGGGGGCCGCGGGCCCCTTCTCGGGCCGCCCCTCGCGCTCCGGAGAGGCGGCCGGAGCCGCCATCTTCCTACCCGAGTCGGTTCCCGGGGGAGCGGGAGGAGGAGGAAGAGAAGGAGGAGGAAGAGAAGGAGGAGGTGGCGGCGGCCGGTTCTGGGTCTGGCTGGCGGCGGGACAGGGCGAGGCGCCGGGCCCGGCGTCCTCGACAACGGAGTGGCAGCCGCGGGAGCGCTGCTGTGAGCCCGGCGGGGAGCCGCGCGAGGGCAGGACGAAGGCACCGCGTCGCGGCCGTGACCCCTTCCCGAAGATCGCGGCTGGAGCGGGGCGGGCACGGGCGGTGCCGGCCCCTCGCTGGGATCTGCGCCCCGAAGACGTGAAGTGGCTGCAACGGAGCCCTGCAGGTGGCGGAGCGCGGAGGAAGCCGCCGTACGGAGCGTGCTTTGCCCCTGGTATTCTGTTGTTGTTGGGCCTTCTCTGGCTGCTGCCGCCGAGTCGTTTTCACTCTCAGTTTCAGTTTGTGCAGATGCTCGAAATTGCCACGTAGCTTTGCCCACGGATTAAACAGATGTGTGCTTGCCAGACAGTGTTGTACGAGTTTCTAGTTGGTTGCTTCTTATGGCTTGCTCTGATACGAATACGCACGTAGAATGGCATGTGTGATTTGTACGTGTATGTGTGTATGTGTGATTTTTGAGTACGTGGCTGGAACTCAAATCTAGTTCGGTGCAGAGCAAGATGGAGGGTGGTTGTGGGGACGTTTGGATTTGAATTTCTGTTGAGATATGCTGTAAGTGACGTAGGCAATCTCCAGCTTTGATGTTAAGCTCCAAGTGAAGTTAACTACTTTATTTTATTGAAGTGCAAAATAAACAACAGCTTATCTCTGTGTCATCTGTGTGTGCTGGGGAGACCTGCTGCTGTATTTCTGAAGTCTCGTATCTGGCCGTGGTTTTCTTTTAGACTAGTAGTGAGCTTAATTGGCTCAACAGTATGAGCTTCCTTAAATATTGGGCATGCTGCCTACCAAAATGCACCTTCTAGATGCAGAAGAGAGATTTCTCACCTTAGTGTGTGACAGATCTGAAGTGACAGGTAGTAAGAAAGGAGTTATAAAGAACAAAGTAAAAGGGCGTAGAACTTCTAGTGGTTTATATATATATTTTTAAACCAGGTTGCTTTCTGGCTCTTCAGTGCTTACAATGTTTAATTCTGTGATTCCTGGATATAATTTCTTAGAGTTGTAAAGATAACAGCTGAATGATACGAGTGAGTGCATGGAACATTCAATTCATGTCTTTTGTTTGTGTTGGAAGGAGTGTGTTTATTCAAGGGCTGCAGCCTGACTGATTTTGAAGAACAGCATCCTTCTGTCAATGCACAATGTATAGGTGGCTGTAAAGGTATCTAGGAAATGTGGTGTCAAGTAGGCTGTCCCTGGTGCACAGAAAAGGGCAGAAGAGGCCACGTGAAGAAAGCAAGGAAGCACAGTTTCAGGCCTGTGTGCGGAGATCTGTGTAGGGAATAAGTAAAAGCTGCTATTGTAGTAAAAGGCTCAGGAAAGGGATTTAAGCAATTGTGCCCCCTAAGTAGAGCACATATGTACTGAATCTAATGTATTTTATGACAGATATCTGTTTTACATGAACTAGAGAGGTTCAGACGAGAGCTAGCCAGCTGAATGGCTTCTCACAAGGTACACCCAGTCATCAAATTAGTGGGGGGAAGGTGATGTAAAACTTCAGGTTTAAAATATTACTTGTTTTATCTGATACTCTTGAGGAAGAAAATGCAAGCAGATGTAACAGGCTCCTTTGAAGAAGCTCGTTATAAGTGTGAAGGCTAACTTCTCCAAAGTGTTTAGCTTTTTTGTGCTAAAATTGAGGCAAGTCAGTAAGTCATAACAGTAGATTCTGAAGATACGGAGCTTCTGAAGCTCTTTATGTGAGTATGAAACTAGCAATAGCCATATTTTAGCTGGTTGATAAGAGTAATTTGATGCTGCACAAACTGGATAACTGAAGACCCATTTCTGTTATAACAGCGTATATTTCTGAGGTTTTGTCTGACAATAGAAATTAGAATGGTAATTTTTGAAGAAGTTTGTAAAAACGGGAGACTAGAAGTTGATTTTTTTATTTATTTTTTTTTTAACCACTCATTCGTTTACATTTTGCAAACTTCAGAGAGCTGTAAGAGAGAAACATTCTGTTGTTGGTTCACAGCTCACGTATCTTTAAGTTTTTGTGAAGTGATGGAGCCAAGAATTGATCTTCTGTTTTGTTTTTTTTTCATTGGTCTTTCACATTTGTTTGCTGTCCGTATTGCTGCTACGTGCCCTTTCCAAGGGGAGAGTGGCTTCCCCCCATTAGGAATCAGGTGCCACAGAGTAATAGCTGCAGAGAACAGAGGTACTTAAATTAGGAGTGACTGTAATATGGCATAATTTTGTGACTAGGATAGCCATGACGGCATTCTGTGACGTGTGCTGCTGCAGATATTTTGTGTCTGGCTACATGTTTCAGGAACAGCAATTAACTCCAAAACTGGAAGTCTGATGGAGTTACCAGTACGCGGCCAGCTATTTACCCTAGAACGCTGCAGAGAATTGGGGAAATGCTGTTTTGATGCCCTGATGAATCACCAATTTCTTTGAGCCTTAATCTTTTCTATCACTCATTTTCAGTTGTAGAATAGGAAGATTAATCTCTCCCACTTCCCTTCAACAGATACTTGAAAAGAAGAAGCAACCCTCCACTAAATAAGAGCAAACCAGCTGTGCAGGGAGTGAAGATTAGCAAGGAAACATATCGTTATGCATGATAGTATCCTTGCATAGTAATTTTTCATCTGTACATGAGAGAAGATAAGAGAGAAAGATACAGACTTGGTACCCGGAGTGCCAGAGGAAGCTCGCTAGCTGGGAATAATATGGCAGAACGGGGAGCTATAGGTTATAGGAGAAATATCTGAGAAGCCTTTTGCGTGGCTTTTTCTGGTAGTTGTGTTAACCTCTTCATTGAAGTGTTGGCTATGGGAAGGAGTAACATTGGCTGAAGATATTTGGAAGTTTCTTATAAAGCTTATCTTATTTAAAATAGGTTGGAGTTCAAGTGACAATCTGGTGTTCTGAATATGCCTGTTTAAAAATAGTACAAAAATGAAAATAAGTGTTTTATCAAATCCATAGGCACTAGCAGATACCAACTTCCGCAATGCCCTGTCCAGGGGAATCTTTAGCTTTGTTTCCAGCTCATTTTACTGCTCCTAGTCAGTTGTGCTGTTCTTCTGCTTTCCTCATGTACAGAGGTGCTATGCAGTTCTTAATTTGTGTGACCTCAGTGCGGACAGGCAATGTGGATGATGATGGCTAGTGATTAATTAGATGTGGTTATCTGTTTGATGTTGCTAAACTTCAGAAATGTATTTTTGTGATGCTTTCCTGAAATGAAAAAAAAAAAAAGATTTCTAAATCAGTGCACAGTATTTGGTATTTAAAATATTAGTGTACATTAGAAGCCTGGAATTTGTATGCATAGACATATCAAAAGTTGTTGAGAAGCTCCATCTTAGAGAAATGAATGCCGTTAGCCTACAGAAGGTTGCACCAAAGCACCTACAGTTAATATTTGTGCAGCAGGTCAACAACTTCAGCAGTGAAGTTTCTGTATTAAACATAGCAGCCCGTTTTATTTGCGTGACCTCAGGTTGGGATTGCATTTGCAGATCAGGATCCCAGCACGCTGGACACTGTTCAGGATAGGCTGTTGCTTCATAGCTCAGTTGTACGTAACAGGTAAATGTGAATGGGTGGGAGCATCAGAAGAAATGAATGAGTAGTGTCTTAGGATAATACATGATGCCTGTGCTTTGATGAAAGCCTCATTAGTGGGCTTCTTTGTCTGTATTTTCTTATATATTTAGAAATACTGTGGATGGAGGGAGCTTCTGTCTTGCTCTACAGCTTCTTTTAATCCATGTCAGCTAATAATTAATGAGGTTTCTTTGTGTACTTGGACGCTATTTGGGTTGGCTGTTCTTAGAGAATTATGTGAAACTTTAGCTTTCCTCCACTGTTAGGCTCGTTTAACACTTCTGACGTTCTACACTTTGGAAGCAGAATTGGGTATGGAGTGCTGTGGAGAACGAGGGGTCTTGAGCTCTGGGCTTGTCTTGCTGCAGGTACTGGGCAGTGTAGTTGCCCTGTGTTAAGGCTCCTTTTTTTTCCCCTCCAATCCAAAGCAGCAGTGGTTTGCATTGATCTGTTCTTTCACTCTTCATCAGCACAAGCATTAGAATGCTGGGATTCCTTCTGTTAGAATTCTGTGTCTGTTTCTTATATTTGGATCTTTTCTTGCTTTTTTTCTTCTCCTGTGGGAGGGGGAAGAAAAAGAGAGGAGTGTTGGGAGGTGGGGTGGAGGTAAACTACGTATTACAGCAGTTTTTGGTTTATACAGGAATTGTATTACCAGTCCGGAGTTAATTTCTGATTCGTAGATGAATGGATTTCCTACATTTTACTCACAGTAATCAAAACTAAGAGTAGTAGTTACCCTTAAGAATATGGAATTGCCTTTTGTAACAGGAATTTTACTCTGTTAGTTCTGCCAAGTGGCATTTGTTGCTGTTTCAGTGTTGCTGTGCAGGATCCAGTAAGCTGTGTTTTCAGATGCTTTTGGCAGATGACATAGCAGATAGTACTGTGTTTATAAATGTTGCAGTGGATGGTTTTTAGTAGATTAAATACTTGATCTGTGTGTAAGCTTTTCTCAGAAAATTGTTTGGTAGTTGTATCTTGAGAGGAATGTTCTCGATTGGGACATCTTTAAGGGTTTGGCTTCAGTGTATATTGTGCAAGTGCTTAGTCTGCTGTGCATTAGAGGATGCCTGCTGCTTAACCTTACTTTGCAGCAAACACTAAGGAACTGCTGGTATTTTGGTATCTCTTCTACTCTGTCGTACATTTCTCAGGTGTGTATTTCCACTTTTCTACAGTACAACAATTAACTGAGCCTGCCTTTGTGCCATAAAAGTTGGGCAATTTTATTATTATTATTATTATTATTTATTTTAATTTCTTGGAATTAACATTCTGAGCATCACTTAGGAGTTCTGGAGCAGTTGTTTTGCCACATGCTTCAGTTAGCTTATAAGCCTGAGTAAGAAGCTGTTGCAGCAAGAAGCTGTTGTCTTTAAAAGTCATCTCGGTTATTCCCAGGACTCCCCACACTCTGGCTTAGTAGCCTCGGCTGGGAAGCAGACTGAACCCCCTGTGATTCTTGAAGAAGAGGTCAGGGAATTACTGCTCCGACTGGACTGCCAGATGTCCATGGGGTCGGATGAGATTCACCCAAGAGTGCTGAAGGTACTGGCAGAAGTGATCGCTGAGCCGCTTTCTGTTATCTTTCAGCACTCCTTGTTAACGGGTTAGGTCCCAGAAGACTGGAGGCTTGCCAACGTGACTCCCATTTACAAGAAAGGTTGTAAGGAGGATCCGGGGAACTACAGGCCTGTGAGCCTGACCTTGGTGCCAGGGAAGGTAATGGAACGGATTGTCTTGAGGGAGATCACGGGGCAGGTGTGGGATGAGCAGGAGATCAGACCTAGCCAGCATGGGTTCGTGAAGGGCAGGTCCTGCATGACCAATCTGATCTCCTTCTACGACCCTGTGACCCGTCTGATGGATGAAGGTAAGGCTGTTGATGTGGTCTACTTAGACTTCAGCAAAGCCTTTGACACTGTCTCCCATGCTGTTCTCCTGCAAAAGCTGGCAGCCCGTGGCTTGGATGGGTACACTCTCGGCTGGGTAAGGAGCTGGCTGGAGGGCCGGGCCCAGAGAGTGGTGGTAAATGGAGTTAAATCCAGCTGGTGACCGGTCACGAGTGGTGTCCCCCAGGGGTCGGTGCTGGGGCCTGTCCTCTTCAACATCTTTATTGATGACTTGGATGAGGGCATTGAGTGCTCCCTCAGTAAGTTCGCAGATGACACCAAATTGGCTAGGAGTGTGGATCTGCCTGAGGGTAGCGAGGCCCTACAGAGAGATCTGGATAGTCTGGAGAGCTGGGCCGAAGCCAACGGGATGAGGTTTAACAAGAGCAAATGCCGGGTCCTGCACTTTGGCCACAACAACCCCAGGCAGCGCTATAGGCTTGGGGCAGAGTGGCTGGAGGACTGTGTGGAGGAAACGGAGCTGGGGGAACTGATTGATGCTCGGCTGAACATGAGCCAACAGTGTGCCCGGGTGGCCAAGAAGGCCAATGGCATCCTGGCTTGCATAAAAAACAGTGTTACTAGCAGGAACAGGGAGGTAATTGTCCCCCTTTACTCGGCATTGGTGCGGCCGCACCTTGAGTACTGTGTTCAGTTTTGGGCCCCTCACTGCAAGAAAGACATTGAGGCCCTGGAACGTGTTCAGAGGAGGGGGTCTGGAGCACAGACCTTATGAGGAGCGGCTGAGGGAACTGGGATTGTTCAGCCTGGAGAAGAGGAGGCTCAGGGGAGACCTTATAGCTCTCTGTAACTTCCTGAAGGGAGGTTGTGCTGAGCTGGGGGTCGGCCTTTTCTCTCGTGTAGACAGTGATAGAACTAGAGGGAATGGTTTCAAGCTGCGACAGGGGAGGTTCAGGCTGGACATTAGGCAGTATTTCTTCTCAGAAAGGGTAGTCAGGCATTGGAATGCACTGCCCAGGGAAGTGGTGGAGTCATCGACCATGGGGGTGTTCAGGAAACGTTTGGATGTTGCGTTGAGGAATGTGGTTTAGCTGGGAAGTATTGGTGATGGTTGGACTGGATGATCTTCTAGGTCTTTTCCAACCAGAAAAATTCTGTGATTCTGTGATTCTGCACAGAATCACAGAAGGATGTGGGTTGGAAGGGACCGCGAGCATCATGAAGTTCCAACCCCCTGCCTGGCAGAGCCACCAAACTTCCACTTAGACTAGATCAGATTGCCCAGGGCCCCATCCAGCCTGGCCTTGAACACCTCCAAGGACGAGGCATCCACAACCTCCCTGGGCAGACTGTTCCACTCTCCTAGTAAAGAACTTCCCCCTAACATCCAACCTAAATCTACCCTCTTTCAACTTAAATCCGTTTCTGCATGTCCTGCTCTTATCAGCCCTTTCGAAGCGTTTTCTCCCCTCCTGGATATAGGTTCCCTTTAGGTACTGAAAGGCTTCAATGAGGTCACCCCGCAGCCTTCTTTTCTCCAGGCTGAACAATCCCAGCTCCCTCAGCCTGTCTTCATAGGGGAGGTGCTCCAGTCCCCTGATCATCTTTGTCGCTCTCCTCTGGACTCTATCAAACAACTCCCCGTCTTTCTTGTACTGAGGGCTCCACACCTGAACAGAGTACTCCAGATGGGGCCTCCCAAGAGCAGAGTACAGAGGGAGAATCACTTCCCTGTCCCTGCTGGCCACCCCTCTCCTGATGGAGCCCAGGACACCATTTGCCTTCCCAGCTGCAAGAGCTTACTGCTGGCTCATGTTAGGTTTCTCATCCATCAGGACCCCCAGGTCCTTCTCCGCTGAGCTGCTCACAAGGATCACTCCTCCCAGTCTGTACAGAACCAGACTTTGTCTGGTTTTGTCACAGGAATCCACAACAGCCAGCCACACGGACATCAAACCCACACAGAACCCCATGGTATCGCTGCACAAAAAACTTCTTAGGACCCTTAGACAAGGATCTGGGGAAGGTCGTATTCTTACAGCAGCTTCTGGGAAAAGCTCCTACCCACAGCTCGGTTCCATTACAAGAGTTCTGTTCAACCCAGAACGTCCTCTGGTGCTGTACCGGAGATTGCCTCTTGCTGGGACATACTCGTGGGGGAGAGGAGAGAAAGGTACGCCAGGACAGCAAGGGCGGGATGCCTGGCCTCAAGGGTGTGCGAATGTCCCTGCTCCGCACCCAAGGTAGGTGCCCTTCGTGGCTCGTGCAGAGCAGCGCACGCTTCCTGCCCCCTGCCAGCAGCGCCGGGAGAGGAGCGGGGAGCGGCCCCGGACGGGGCGGAACCCGCACTGCCGTACCCGAGGCGGGACCCTGGTCCCGGCTCCAGCTCCCACTCAGCGCAGCAGGTTTGCT
The DNA here is from genome assembly GCF_039878825.1 of Excalfactoria chinensis. Lineage (NCBI taxonomy): Eukaryota > Metazoa > Chordata > Aves > Galliformes > Phasianidae > Excalfactoria > Excalfactoria chinensis. The sequence continues at coordinate 51,812 of NW_027315718.1, forward strand.
GGCCCAGACGGGCTGCCAGCAGGGGAGCAGTTTCTGCAGACCCGTCTGTCAGTTCAGGCTGTCCCGGCAGCTGCAGATGCCTTGTGCTCACAGTTGCGGGCCCTGAACACTTTCAGCTTCTGCACAGCTCCGGCACTGGGCTCTGGAACAGACGATGAGAAGCTGGCAGCCTGTGGGCTGACTGGAGCTCGCGTTGAGAGCACGGCCGAGCAGCAGCAGGTCAGTAAAGCACAGCCCAGGCTGCCTTCTGCAAAGGGCACGCGCTGCTGAGAGCGTCCCCTGGCAGTGAGCGCAGTCTGCGTGCTCAGCTGAAGAGAGAGGGAGGAATGTATTTACTGATATCGTGCAGGTATCCTGGAGTGCTCTAACAACGGCTTAACAAGGCAGTTGTAACCACGTGGTTCTTTATTGCCTTAATTGTTCTGTTTAGCACTGCTACTATTCAATGAGTTGCCTTCATGGTTCTGTTAAAATTCTCAGCACAGCATCGGCTGGTGGTGCTTCTGACCGTCACAGGCTGGTTTGGCTGCAGTGGTGTCAGTTACACTCTCTTCTCAGGAGATGGAAAAATAATCTCCATGTGGATGGATGTTTTGTTGATTTATTTCTGTTTAAGCAAACCATCCTATTTATTTGAGAAATGTGTACCATGCAGTTGACTCCTCGCTGTTTTGCACTTCCTTACCCGAGGAATGTGAGCCATCATCACTTGTAGGTAACGTCAGCAGGAGGTGGTTTTGAGAACTACTTCAGCCTCCTTCACAAAGTACTTTTTCCAATCCTTTTCTGAGGACTTGGTTGATTTCAGCAAGCCCAAGGCTACTTCCACTCCTGAGAGGATCTGCCAGAGGATTTAATCCATTTACTACCAGGTGTTCCCCTCACTGATCTGTAGAGGTGGTGCTCCAGCAGGCTGCTCTGCTGGCAGATGCCATCTGTGCTGAGGCTCACAGTGTTTGAGTGTTGGGGGCTGCATTCACGGTGTTCTTCCATGAACCAGGTGCTTTTCTGCACCTCCTGCTGGATGGTTGGATGGCCGTACCATTTTCTAACAGTATTTCTGCAGCACTTTCCTGGGTAGCCGTCCCCTTTTATTCGTACTTGTTGTTAATCAAAGGTCCCCCAGTTGGCACAGGCTGTCCTTGTTGTATGTCCTTCAACTTTCTTCACCACTCAATCCTCCAATAAAACTCCCCTTTCCCATTCCTCGTCTATCACTGTTCAGTTTCCTTAACTGCAGCTAAGGTAGACAATAAGCAGTCATTCTGCTGCCTCTGTTTGCCTTAACTGTGTAGAGGCACTGCCTTTAATTAGTGCTATGTCTGCAATTTCTCATCTGTTTGGAGCCAAACGGTAGAGGTTGAGGATGTGTGGCCTGAAGGATTGTAGGCAACTCAGGAAGGTGATTGTTTATTGTGTGAATAAGCATTACCTGCAAAAATTCCACTGCGTAGCACAGCATAAATATTGTGGAATATCATTCGCTTTTGATTCTGGGAGGACCGGTGCAGTTCTCCTTTGTTTCACATGTCACTTCCAAACCTGACACAATGCTGATAGCACCTTTTGTCTTTTGCGTTCTTTTACTGCCCCCAGTGACCTCTGCTTGCTGCTCAACTTCAGCAGTTGCCACGAGAACATTCACAGAAGAATCTGGGATGCGCTTCATGTCTCTTGTTGTCGGTTTGTTTCCCTTCTTGCCATCCTACAGTCTTTGCCCACTGGTCAGATGTGGATCCAAACACAGCATACACTCTAAAGGGAGAAGCAGGACTATATTTCTTGATATAATATAGATATGGTGTAGTGATTTAACATGGACTCAACAGGATCGGAGGTGGTTGGATACACTTGGTTATTTACTGCATAGAGGGTAGGGTTACACACACCCCTACAGGAGGCCCTGCCATTGAGTCACGAGGCTCAGAATAGTTCCCCTTTCTTTCTCATGTCTTCAGATCACAGAGGTAAGGAGCTAGGATGTGGCTGGATCCTCTCCTAGTCCCAAGCTTGCTCAAGGCTTTGTGTGGAAGGAATCAAACCTGCACAGTCCTTCTATGAAAGACCCTTGGAGAACACATGAAAGCTCCAAAGTAACCACGGGTGTTCTACAGAAGATCTGTATTGAGAAGGAGTCTTGATGCCAAGTTGCAAGGCATCTCTGTGCAGGTGTGAGCTGCAGAGACAGCCCTACTCAAGGGCAGATCCCATAGTGCAGCCCGCTGCAGTGCAGCAGAGCTGGAGGGGCACTTGGGCTGCTCCCTGTTTTGGGGTAAAATGACTGCCTCCTTGCCATGCTTTGTCTTAAGACTCTGGCTCAGTCTGAGCTGTGGAACTAAGTGTCAGCTACCAGTTGTTTCAGCCTCCTAGTCTGAGATATCTTTGTGATGGTTCATCTCTTTGAGCCAGACTGTTTCCAGTGCTGCAGCTCATTGTCTTTGTCTGCAAGGCAAGGCAGTGCCCTGCAGAAGGGCTGAGCTGGGACTGGGACTGCTGCATTCCCTCACAGCTCCCCTGCCATTTCTCTTCTCCCTGCAGGCTCCAGTTCAACTTCTGCCTTCCAGCCGTGATCATCGCAGGCTGCAGGAGAGCAGCAAATGGCCGCAGCACATCCAGCTGAGGTAGGGGTTGGGGAAGCAGGCAGGAGAGGCCAAGGGGCCAGGGATGTGAATGCAGGGGAAGAGGGAGGTGCCCCCAGCCAGTGTGTGTATGCTGGGTACAGAGAAGCGGCTGGGATGGGGGGTTGTGTCCTGTGCAGGCTGCTTGCCTGGGCCTTGGCTGTTCCCAGCAAGGAGCCTCTTTGCTTGCAGGAGCCCGTGAGCTTTGCGGAGGTGGCCGTGTATTTCAGCAGGGAAGAGTGGGCGCTGCTGGACCCTGCGCAGCGAGCGCTCTACCGGGACGTGATGCTGGAGACGTACCAGTGCGTGGCCTCACTGGGTGAGAGCTTGGTTTCTTTTCCTCCTCGTTAGGGCTCCTTTGGCTGTGGGGAATGAGCCTCTGCAAGCCGGGCCTTGAATAATCGCCATGCAGCTACATACTGACTAACACCACAGTGCCAGCAGGAAAGGAGATAGTGAGAAGCATGAGTTTCAGAAGGGATTAGTATGCACGGCACTCTGACCAAAGCCGCAGAGTCAGTGCTGGCATGCAGGCATCAGCCAGGAGGCAGAAAACCAGCCCTTGTGTTGTGTGTTGCGTGGTGCAACCAGCTCCAGCTCACAGATGACTCCCTGGACACTGCTGTGGAATTTAGGATTTCCCATGCAATTGCCATCAACATTTTGATGCCTTGACCACTGGTAGTTCCTATGAAAATAAATAATCTGTTGCAAATTTAATTTGAAAGAAAAAATATCCATTCACAGTGTTCAGAGATGTCAAAGCATTCTTTGCTCCAAGGGAAGATGTAGGCATGATGTCATTCAGGCCCAAATGTTTGTTTCTCAATGGGGAGGGACACAGAGTGGAGCTGTTGAACAAGCACTGTGCAAGCATGAGGGAAATGCTCTCTTGTTCCCTGTTTCTCTCCCTGAAGCTCCACTTCCAGCCCCCAAGCCCGTGTTGATCTCCCTGCTTGAAGCAGGGGAAGAGCCCTGGATCCCAGATGTGCGTAGCCCTGAGGCCATGCCAGGAGACCTCATCCCAGGTGAGGTGGTGGAGGGAAGGGGAATGTTGGGGCTGTAAGAGCCTTCTCTGCCTGTGTTTTATTTTGGGCACTGTGTGCTATTGCTGCATTTCCTCTGTCATCCAGCAGCTGATGGTGTCAGAAATTCAGAGCAGTTTCCACGGAGATGTTTCTTATCAGAATTACAGCGGGGTCGCATCTCCGTTGAAGAAATCAGACGGGATGCCCAGGAAGGCCTGCAGCAAGGTCAGGGTGAGCACATCAAGAAGCCCCTGGGAAAGCGTCTGGGAATGACACTGAGGAACCGAGTGGGCTTCACCAAAGGTCCAAAGCAGCCTGAGGAAACCAGGAGCAAGGATGCGTGCCAGATGGAAAAGCAGAATCCATGCACTGAGTGTGAGAAAATCTTTAAAATGGATTCCAGCATCACTAACCAGCAGTGCACACACTCAGCAAAGAGGCATGACGAGTTCTGTGATTCTGCAGAGAGCATGAAATGGAGCCTCCAGCCCACTGGCCAGCAGTGCACGTACACAGGAGAGAGAGCCTTCGAGTGCTCTGATTGTGGAAAGAATTTCACGGACAGTGGGAGCCTCACTTCCCACCAGTGTATCCCCAGAAGAGAGAGACTGTACGAGTGCCCTGAATGTGGGAAGAGCTTTAAAAGTAGTTCTAAACTCAAAAGACACCAACGTGTCCACACAGGAGAGCGACCATATAAGTGCCTTGAGTGTGGGAAGAGCTTCCAAAACAGTTACACCCTCACCGACCACCATCGCGTCCACACAGGAGAGATACCACATAAGTGCCTTGTGTGTGGGAAGAGCTTCCAATGCAATTCCAAACTCACCGAACACCGTCGTGTCCACACAGGAGAGAGACCGTTTAAGTGCACTGAGTGTGGGAAGAGCTTCACAAGTTGCTCTCTATTAAAGCAGCACCAGCGCATCCACACAGGAGAGAGACCATATAAGTGTACTGAGTGTGGGAAGAGCTTCAAAATTAACGCTCAATTGAAGGAGCACCAGCGCGTCCACACAGAGGAGAGACCGTATAAGTGCTCTGAGTGTGGGAAGAGCTTCAAATGCAATTCCAGCCTCAACCACCACCATCGTGTCCACACAGGAGAGCGACCATATAAGTGCTCTGAGTGTGAGAAGAGCTTCAACAGCTGTTCTGTTTTGAAGAGCCATCAGCGCATCCACACCGGAGTGAAAGCATTTCAGTGTCCTGAGTGTGGGAAGAGCTTCAGAAGCAGACCTGAATTGAAGCTGCACCTGTGCATCCACACAGGAGAGCGACCATATAAGTGCTCTGAGTGTGGGAAGAGCTTTGCCAGCAGGTATATTTTGAAGTTTCACCAGCGCATCCATACAGGAGAAAAACCCTTTCAGTGTCCTGAGTGTGGGAAGAGCTTCAAATGCACTTCTGAATTGAAGAGCCACCATCGTGTCCACACAGGAGAGAGACCGTTTAAGTGCACTGAGTGTGGGAATTGCTTCAGAAGCAACTCTCAATTGAAGCAGCACCAGAATGTCCACTCGGGAGACAAACACTTTAAATGTCCTGAGTGTGGGAAAAGCTTCAAATGGAGTTCTGCTTTGAAGCGCCACAAGCGCATCCACTCAGGAGAAAAACCCTCCAAGTGTCCTGAGTGTGGGAAGAGCTTTAAAAGGCCTTCTGAGCTGATGCTGCATCAGAGCATCCACATGGAAAAGAGAGCCTGAAAGTGTCCTGAGTGTGGTAAGAGCTTCAAAGGGAGTTATCTAGATCAATCTATGTCTGTGACAGGGGGTTAGCAGGCCTTTGGGCTCCCTGGCCCCCAAAAATGGGGAGGGTAAAGGGGTAGGGAGATGGGAGCTGGGCTCAGGGAAACAGAGCAGCAGGAACGATCTAAGGAGGAAGACTTTCCTTACTAACTATGATGTCGGGATGCAAGATTACACAATATAAAACAGTCTAATTGAAACTGAGGTCCTCTGGGATGTGTAGTTCTTCTCTGTGCTCCACATGATGTTCTTATGTGTTATACCCATAGGCAAGAAATTACCAAACAGTAACATTCCACCACTTACTCTATCTTCCTACATCATGCTTAAAATACATATATATATATATATATATATATATATAAATAAACAAAAATTAAAATGCATTACACACACAGGTTTATATACAGACATATACAAAGGGTTGCTGACTGCACTTCCCCAGCAACAAATTCCCTTGTGGTATACATTGAACATCCCCATCTTTCTGCATCACCCACCATGTGCACCCAGGTCCCTGAGCAAAGACAGTTCTACCAAGAGTTTTGCCCTTTCCGGAGCCTGGAAGGACCCAATCAGCTTTTCCCAACATGTTCTCTACATGTAATACAGGGATCATATCTTCCTCTACAGTATGCAGGGGGCTGGGTTGGCTAGGACCATCATGATTGACAGATCCTCTAGTCTTGACCAACCAAGTGGCTTCTGCCCAATGGTTCTCCCAGTGCTTCAGTGTTCCACCATCCATTGCTTTCAACATAGCTTTCAACAACCCATTGTATCGTTCAGTTTTACCAGAAGCTGGTCAGATTAGGGGATATGATAAACCTGCTGTATTTATTACGGAATGTTTGAAATGTGTCCCATTATCAGAATCAATTCTGGCAGCTCGATCTACCTGATGGTTGTTTTGTTGTTCTTCAGTAGCCTGAATCTTGGGCATGTGTGCATCCGCATGATGCACCTTTATAACCATGTATTTTGTTCTGGCAGCAGTGTCTTTCCAAAGTTCAGCAGCCCAAATAGGTTTATCACTCCATCGCCAGTTATGTTGTTCCTACTAACATAACCACCCCCATAAGGCATTTGCCACCATCCATGAGACAGTATAATGATAAAGCATTGGCCACCTCTCCCTTTCAGCAACATCTAAGGCCAGCTGGACAGCCTTTACCTCTGCAAACTGACTTGATTATCCTTTTCCTTCAGTGGCATCTGCAACCTGTCATGTGGGGCTCCACACAGTAGCTTTCCATTTGGGATGCTTCCCTACAATACGACATGATCCATCAGTGAACAGAGCATATTTCTTTTTCATTTTCTGGTAGTTTGTTGTTTAGTGGGTCTTCTTTTGCACGTGACACCTAATCTGCTGGTGATGTTCCAAAATTTTTACTTTCAGGACAGTCCATGATCACCTCTAAAATTTCTGGACGATTGAGGTTCCCATCTGAGCTCGTGTAATCAGCGCAATCCGCTTGCTTCAGGTGGCATCGGTTGTGTCATGGTTTTGCAATTTTGTAATTTTGCTATCAGTGTTCCACATCATAACATCATGTTAAGCATAGATAATTTTGACGAATCTGCTGCTCACAGAAGGAAGACTGAATGTCCCAGGGAACAACACGGTCAGTCATATGACACGGACTCTATATAATCTCACTTCAGTGCTGGACTCGCGCTCTTGGATCCTGCCAGCCAGGGGGAGAGCCGTGTGGGAGCGTTCCAGCCGTTTCGCCTAGAGTTACAGTAGGCCTCTCGGTTTCGGGACTCACTCTCTCTTATTTTATTTGATTTGTTAGCCTTAATTCCAATTATATTGTATTATATTGTGTTATTCTGTATTCTGATATAGTATTTAGTAAATAACTGTGCCTCCTTAGATCGTTGCCGCTGTATTTATTTCCTTTTCCCTTTCTTCCCTTTTCTGGGCCAGCGTCCTGCGGGCCAACTGCCCCTGTCATGGGTGCATTTTGGTGGAGAATCAGGCAAGTTGCCGTTTTTCTGTTTTTTTTTTTTGTTGTTTTTTTTTTTTTGTTTTTTTTTTTTCCTGCTGTTCTTTTAGCTTCTTACAGAGCTGCAGAGTTTTTGCAGAGTTTTTTTCTCGTTAAGGAGCTATCTAAAGTTTACGTTTCTGCACCTGGGAGCTTGACCTTGAAAGTCCGGGCGGACCGTCAATACCCCGGAATATTTTATAAACTTTGAGGTCTTGAAATCCAGGCAGACTGCCAACACTTCGGTATATTTTGTAAACCTTAAGCTCTATTTTGTAAACTTGAGCTCTACTTTTTTCCCCGCTGTTGAAGAAAATAAATAAATAAATAAATAAAAATGTGGCCTCTAGTTAAATTATGGCATGCTATTGGTTCTTCCTATGAAATGATCCAAACCTATTGGGCCATATTTAAGCTCACCAGTTTTCTATATGGAGCTATAGGCATATACAATAAATTGAAAACCCTGTTAGAAACGCTTATTTGGTACCTGCATGCAGCTCCAGAAGCTCCAGAAGGAGCAACTAATTTTACACTTGGTGGGTGATGCATAAAAATGGGAATGTCCAATGTGTACCACAAGGGAATTTGATGCTGGGGGAGTGCAGCCAATAATTTCTTGTATATATAAGTAGAGCCTTAGAGATATATGACGAATGTCCAATTATGGTGCAAGACTTAAGATAGATGGATTAATGTTAAGGAAACATTTTCCGTATACCTAAACTAGGCATCCTATGTTTCCATCTGGGCTCTATATCGTGCACTGGTCACGCATGTGTAGAGCACACGTGGAAAGAAGTATAATTCAAAGGGAATTCATGGTGGTTGGGAAAGGATGAGTGCACCTTGATGTGGGGGACGCCCCACTAGCGCTGCCTTTCCCTTTCACCGCTGCAAGGTTCCTTTTCTGGCAGTTTTGCCATTTCCTCGACTTAGTAAATAATAGTGTGTTAAGTTATGAAGAAGTTTTATTTTCAGCTTAAGGATTTGCATGAAAATAGATATAAGTTGTTAAGGCAATAAGGTTGCTGATTGCTCACAACAATATATATAAGTGTGTGTGTAATAAGCATAATGTAATGATGTAGAATAAGGGGTGGAATGCTATGGTTTTGCAATTTTGTAATTTTGCTATCAGTATTCCACATCATAACATCATGTTAAGCATAGATAATTTTGACGAATCTGCTGCTCACAGAAGGAAGACAATGTCCCAGGGAACACCACGGTCAGTCATATGACACGGACTCTATATAATCTCACTTCAGTGCTGGACTCGCTCTCTTGGATCCTGCCAGCCAGGGGGAGAGCCGTGTGGGAGCGTTCCAGCCGTTTCGCCTAGAGTTACAGTAGGCCTCTCGGTTTCGGGACTCACTCTCTCTTATTTTATTTGATTTGTTAGCCTTAATTCCAATTATATTGTATTATATTGTGTTATTCTGTATTCTGATATAGTATTTAGTAAATAAGTGTGCCTCCTTAGATTGTTGCCGCTGTATTTATTTCCATTTCCCTTTTTCCCTTTTCTTTTCTGGGCCAGCGGCCTGCGGGCCGACTGCCCCTGTCATGGGTGCAGGTAGATTTTAGGTTAACCCACGACAGGTAGGAAGATGGATGGAAGGAATCTCTCCTTTGAACATCCAGTTCAGCACGGAGTCGAGGTGCCAGAATGGGCTGTGTACCAGCTACTTCAGAAGCAGCCCAGACACCCTCATATGAGGCTTAGATCTCCTCCTCAGTTGGAGTGTAGCAGTCTTCATACCCCTTATACACTCAACTCCAAAATCCCAGGGGTCCTCCTCAGGTCTCTTCTAAGGCTCTTTGCCACAGACTCCAAGTGGGACCTTTCTCTCCATCGGCAGTATAGAGGATGTTCTTTACATCCTGTCTCGTCCGTACTGGCCACAGGGCCATGGCACGGGGTATCTCTTGTTTAATCTGCTCAAATGCCTACTGCTGCTCAGGGACCCATGCAAAATCATTCTTCTGCATCACCTGATAAAGGGGGCTTACAATGAGGCTGTAATTTGGAAAGTGTAGTAGTACTTCTCTCACCCTTGCTCATAGTACAGGAGTAGGCTGGATCCTTGAAATGCCCCCTTCTGAGGTAATCAATACCAAATATACACGGAGCTCCTGGGCCATCACAATAGGATGTTTTTGCCAGTCTTTACCAGTGAGGCTTATTTCGGCCTTCAGCACAGTCAATTCTTGAGAGCCCCCAGTCACTCCAGAAATATGGATTGATTCTGTCCCTTCATGACTCGAGGGCATTAGAGTGCACTGTGCACCAGTATCCACCAGTGCGTTATATTTCTATGGTTCTGATGTGCCAGGCCATCGAATCCACAGTCCATTAAACTCTATTATCCCTCTCCCTCCCCTGACAGGGGGCGCAGGGCCCCTCTATTTGTTACCTGTGATGACTGGAGCAGCAGTACTGGTGGTTGGTCTGTTTTGTAGTTCTCTCACCCGTGCTTGTAGTACAGGAGTAGGCTGGTCGTGCCACTTCCTCATGTCTTCTCTGTGATCATGTCGGTAGCGCCACATGGAAACACACGGTACAATCTTACTGTTGTTCCTTGCTCGAGATGGAAAGCATGTGCATCTAACAGTTGACACTTTTGATCTTACAGGTGGGGAGTAGTGTTCATCACCTTTAATTAGTTCGATCAGCACCTTCAGTAGACTTCCTTGATCGTTCTGATCTTCATTGAACGTTTCTGATACTTGTACAGGTTTGTCACGATTAGTCGATGCAAACAGTTTTTTGTGCATTTCATCCAGTCGGTCTTCTACTCGTGAGATGGCAGAAATTGTAGCGTGCAGTGGTGGGAGCTGCTGTTTGTAGTTTTGAAGCGTCATAATCAGTTCAAAAACTCAGGGTCTTCTCTGTTGGTCCTCATATCTTCCAAACGTTGTTACCAGTGTCTGAGTATCTTTCTGGTGCTGTTCTTGTGAGTTCTGCCACATGCTAGGCTTGGTCCTCACTCTCATGATCACGGTCTTGTGGATCAGGGTCATACAACATTTCCCCTACAGCCATTTCCCTCAGGTACTGGATACCTTTTTCGATGGTATCCCACTTAATAGTCTGAGGCTTCAAAGCATCCTTGAAGGGGTACCTTTCCCTCATGACTGTTAACAGTCAGTCCCAGAGGGTGCCCGTAGGGCCCCCGGCCCAAAAAAGAAGGGAAAAGGGGAATGGGAAAAGAGAACAGCGGAGGCAATCTAAGAAGGAAAACTTATTTTACTAAATATGATATCGAAATATAAGATAATATAATAAAATATGATTGAGGCTAATAAATCGTACAAAATAGAGAGAGAGAGACCCCAGAAACCGAGAGGCCTACTGTGAACTCTAGGTGACATGGCTGGAACATTTCCCACTCTCCGAGAGTCTGAGAGAGAGAGAACTCCAGACTGGGAGCAAGATTATAGATGTCCTTTTCCCGTGACTTATCTCTGACTGCGAAGTCCTCTGGGATACGTAATTTTCTTCTGAGAGCTGAGTATTCGGGACATTGTTATTTCACAGAACTGGAGTACAAACCTTTTAATGATCCATAATGCACATGATGGTATGATGTATGGGGCAAGTTCAGGTTGGATATTAGGAAGAATTTCTGTACTGAAAGGGTGGTTAGGTACTGGAATAGGCTCCCCAGGGAGGTGGTTGAATCGCCATCCCTGGATGTGTTTAAGAGCCGTTTGGATGTGGTACTCAGGGATATGATTTAGCAGAGGTTTTTTAGAGATGGGGTACTGGTTGGGCTGCGGTTGGACTTGATGATCTTCAAGGTCTTTTCCAACCTGGGTAATTCTATGATTCTATGATTCTATGTGGAATATTGACAGCAACATTACAAAACCATGACACAATGTTTTGCCCAGTTTGTGTTAAAGCCAGAGTTACAGTTTTTAATCTGTCAATATTGTTGCACTCATAGCTCCAGTTTTATTTAATTTCTTGCCAGAGTAGCCTGGCAGGTACATGAATTTCTGTATTCCTACTTGTTTTCTTAGCTTATATTTAATTAATCCAAAAAAGGAAATCTTTTCTCGTTGGACAGCAGCTTCTACTACTGTTACAAAACCATCTACAAGTGGTAAGAAGCACCCATATCTACCAGAAAATGAACGTCTTTATCCTGCTTCCCTAGATGCAGTTTCCCATTACAGTTTGCACACTGCTTTCCTTCCAGTGGGGAGGAGCCCTCCCTGGGCTCTTCAAGCCCCCACCCTCCCAACCTCTTCCTGAGGGGATCTCTGCATCCTATGACGGTATTCTAGCACCATAACAGTAACAGCTGTTCTTATTCCCAATTCTATTAACTATCTGTTTGTCAATCAGTTTTGTTTTGGTTTGTTTTCATATTGTTCACCTCTCTTCAGTCCTGACATCCCTGTTACACCTTGCCAGTCCTTGCTTTCTTCAGTCTGTGTCTGTCCCAAACTTTCTCACTTTCCAAACTCTCATCATTACATAAACTACTAACATCCTATTTCACTTTCACCTCCTTCTCTCCAGAGGTGTCCAGTGCTGACACTGGGATTTCAGGTTTCCTACATCTCTGCACATGAAGGCTGTTCTCACTTTCATTGCCCCATCCTCTCCACCTCCCCCTTTGCTGTTTACAGCAGCATTCTTTTTCCCTGGCTCTCTCTCACTCCAAGATTACTTGGTGGGGGCGTGCAGGGGGAACAGTGCAGGTGGGTTGCTCTCATACCAGTGCAGATAAACTCACTTTCTCTTTAACCCATTTTCCTTTGTACACTATTCCACTATTTGTACCTTCAGTTACACTTCCACATACCCTCAATTATACTTCTGTATAGGTATATCACGACTTGTATATTTTTACAATGCGTACAACAGAACATTACATATATATATATATATATATATATATATATATATATATCTAAACATGCATTGTGTTAGTTTATACAGGTATATTGTGAATTATTTTAACTTCTCCTCTTTGGATCCTTTATTACTCAAGTCTTGTTTGTCCAGCACCAAAAATCAGTAGTTCTGTTTCAGACAGCTGGACACACAGGAGCTACAGTCCTTGTACATATGAATTTTACCTAATTTTTAATACCTACAAATTGCTTCACTTAGATAGTGAGACCTTGAAACGAAATACTCTTATCTTGTTCTAAATGCAGAAACAACATTTGATTCCCACAAAAGGTACATCAGTCAGTTGGTGTCTGTGGCAATTTGGAATGTACTGCACTGGGTACATAGGGTCACCCCCAAGTACATTAGACCTAATCTTTTTAAAGCAGGGGGAAGGGGGGCTAGGGGGGAGGAGGCTGTCTGCTGCACTGTGAGAGGAGTGCTGCATATACACTGACCATACTGGGCTTGTAAGAGACACAATGGCAAAACTACGAGAGGGACCAGAAAAATGGAGAAAGGAGAGAGATGCAACAAAGCTGCAACGAATCAATGTTTAACTGCTCTCCCTGGCTGACTACCTTGCTGTCCACTTTAGCCGGACAACTGATTTTATTAATCCTGAGACTAACTGTTGGACCATTTCTGTTCAATAACCTTATTGCTATTGTTAAGGGACGGTTGGAAACAGCCCATTTAATGTCAGTAAGAAAACAGTATAAACGTATCAGTAGCAAGGAAGAGGAGGAATGTATCCTCCAAAGGGCTAAAGAAGCAGTAAAACGATTTGATGAACAAAATCAGGATAAAATAGAAAAGGGGGCATTGTGATAGGTAAGGGTTAAGTTTGTTAGTCAAATCGAAACTCAGTGGTGCTTCCTCAGGTGTCCTGGAATGTAAACAGTGTTGTAAAATGTAAATCGTGTTGTAATGCAGGGAAACTCTGAAGCTGCAGGCACTGCAAACTACACATTGCCAGGGCACATAAGCTGCTGGAAAATAACCAAAGAATAACAGAAAAGACTGCTGACTTTCACCCCCACAACAACCTATGACCCCAGCAATAACCAGCGCAGCTGCAAGAATGACTGGAATGTATATAAGAGACAAGAACTGTATAAATTCAGAACCGATCCTCTGCTCAAATTGCCACCCTGGTGGAGTACAGACTCCCCTCAGCGCCCAGCTCTGTTTTGTTCACTTTACTACCTTGCTTAATTGAATAAAGCTATCCCTTTATGTATCACACTAGACTATGTCTACTTTTGTCACGAGAACCTATAACAGCCAGCCATACGGACCACAAACCCACACAGAACCCCATGGTATCGCTGCACAGAAGACTTCTTAGGAACCTTAGACAAGGATCTGGGGAAGGTCGTATTCTTACAGCAGCTTCTGGGAAAAGCTCCTACCCACAGCTCGGTTCCATTGCAAGAGTTCTGTTCAACCCAGAACGTCCTCTGGTGCTGTACCGGAGATTGCCTCTTGCTGGGACATACTCGTGGGGGAGAGGAGTGAAAGGAACGCCAGGACAGCAAGGGCGGGATGCCTGGCCTCAAGGGTGTGCGAATGTCCCCAGCGAAGGAAGCAAAGAGAGCCGGCAGAAAGCGATGCTTCACTAGCGTAACAAGACACAGCCCACATCCCTCCCTGCCTCCTCCCCTCCCCTCATCCCCCGTCCCCCGGATGCAGATGTGCCACGAGAACGAGCTGTGAAACTGCCGAGCGCCTGGCAGCCGGCTCGGGGCGTGCTCGCTGTGGGAATTCCTGCCCTACTGAGCCTGTGCGGAAGAGGCGAGAGCCTGGCTGGAAGGCATCCGGGCAGCACCGCGGTGGCAGGAGGTGCACCAAGGCCGTCCTGCGGCCAGCTCCGGGCTGAGGGCACTCGGCATCCTCTGCTCTCCGCGACTCCGAGGAGCCTGGCTACCTGCACCAGAGCTGGGAGCAGCCTGCTCCGCACCCAAGGTAGGTGCCCTTCGTGGCTCGTGCAGAGCAGCGCACGCTTCCTGCCCCCTGCCAGCAGCGCCGGGAGAGGAGCGGGGAGCGGCCCCGGACGGGGCGGAACCCGCACTGCCGTACCCGAGGCGGGACCCTGGTCCCGGCTCCAGCTCCCACTCAGCGCAGCAGGTTTGCTGGCCCAGACGGGCTGCCAGCAGGGGAGCAGTTTCTGCAGCCCGGGCTGGGCTCCGAGGGCCACGGGAAGGGATTGGAGCTGGGACAGTGAGGAAGGGAGCAGAGGAGGTCAGCGTGCTCTGCTGCCCGGTTGGATCTCTGTAACACAGCGCAGCTGGGGCTGCAGTTCTTCCTCTGGGCCACGGGAGACACGAGACGGCCTCGCTCTGCAGCTCTGCACGCGTGGATTGATGGAAGCTTTAAACTCCCCGATCCCTCCTTTGGAATGTCTTAATGCGAAGCCTCCAGGAGGGAATTGCCGCTCCCCGTGCTCCTCCTCATCCCCGGCAGCCCCCAGCTTCCCTTCGGGGACCCTGCGGGCAACATGTGCCTCTGGCGGCCCTTGAAATGGCGTTCCCTTTTGTTTGCTGAGCGCTTGCCTGATGGCTCAGCTGGGGCTGTGCTAAGCCCTGGCAAGGCTTTTGTTCAGGCTGTCCCGGCAGCTGCAGATGCCTTGTGCTCACAGTTGCGGGCCCTGAACACTTTCAGCTTCTGCACAGCTCCGGCACTGGGCTCTGGAACAGACGATGAGAAGCTGGCAGCCTGTGGGCTGACTGGAGCTCGCGTTGAGAGCACGGCCGAGCAGCAGCAGGTCAGTAAAGCACAGCCCAGGCTGCCTTCTGCAAAGGGCACGCGCTGCTGAGAGCGTCCCCTGGCAGTGAGCGCAGTCTGCGTGCTCAGCTGAAGAGAGAGGGAGGAATGTATTTATTGATATCGTGCAGGTATCCTGGAGTGCTCTAACAACGGCTTAACAAGGCTGTTGTAACCACGTGGCTGTTTATTGCATAGAGGGCAGGGTTAAATTTACACACAGTGCAGGCCCTCCTGCTGAGTCCCTAGGCTCAGAGAATGTTCAGTTGTGCCCCAGCCGTTGAAGCAGAGTTCTGCTGTCCCCATTTTGAGGCAATTTTATGGCCGTTCATCTGTTTTAGCTGGGGCGTTTCCTGGTGTGTTATGCATTGTCTTGGTGTGCAGTGCCTTGTGAGCAAGGCCAGGCTGAAGAAGGGAGCTGAGGGTGTAGCTGAAGGAGGGGTTGAGGGTGAGGAGGGGTGAGCAGGATGCGTCTCTCTCCCCATCCACTCTACAGTCTCTCTCATTTGCATCAGCCATAGCAAGTGGGAAAAGAAGTTACACTGCCATATCCCAGTGACATCCAGTTCCATTTAAATATTGAATTGTGCTTCATTTCCGTGCATGATTAGACGTCTGAGTAGTTGTTGTTAGAATTTGTTCTCCTACTCACTACATTCTGAACACAGGCACTGAGTGCCTCTGGTGAGGTTTTCTGTCCTCATCTAACAACACTGGCCTTATCACTGTGTCCTGCCGTGTAGCAGAATGAGCGCAGCATTGCCAGTTGCCTTCCAAGGGCTGCTAAGAAAAGCAGGGAATTGTCTCGGTGCTGAATTCTGTACAGGTCATGCCATCACAAAGAGGGATAAATCCACAATGCTTTAATTGTTCAGTTTAGCACTGCTACTATTTGATAAGTTGCCTTCACAGTTCAGTTAAAATTACCAGCACAGCATTGGCTGGTGGTGGTTGTGACCGTCCCAGGCTGGTCTGGCTGCAGTGGTGTCAGATACTCCCTATTCTCAGGAGATGGAAAATAATCTCCGTATGGTTGGATGTTTTGTTGATTTATTTATGTGTTTAAGTAAGCCATCCTATTGATTTGAAAAATGTGTACCATCCAGTTCGCTCCAAGCTATGTTGAACTTCCTTACCCGAGGAATGTGAGTCATCATCAGTTGTAGGAAACATCAGCAGTAGGTGGTTTTGAGAACCATATAAGTCTCCTTCACAAAGTACTTTTCCCAACCCTTTTCTGAGGGCTTGGTTGATTTCAGCAAGCCCAAGGCTACTTCCACTCCTGAGAGGATCTGCCAGAGGATTTAATCCATTTACTACCAGGTGTTCCCCTCACTGATCTGTAGAGGTGGTGCTCCAGCAGGCTGCTCTGCTGGCAGATGCCATCTGCGCTGAGGCTCACAGTGTTTGAGTGTTGGGGGCTGCATTCACGGTGTTCTGCCATGAATTAGGTGCTTTTCTGCACCTCCTGCTGGATGGTTGGATGGCCGTACCATTTTCTAACAGTATTTCTGCAGCACTTTCCTGGGTAGCCGTCCCCTTTAGGCGTCATTGCAGTCAATGTAAAGATCCCCCAGTTGGCACAGGCTGTCCTTGTTGTATGTCCTCAAATTTCTTCACCACTCAATCCTCCAATAAAACTCCCCTTTCCCATTCCTCAGGTATCACTGTTCAGTTTCCTTAACTGCAGCTAAGGTAGACAATAAGCCGTCATTCTGCTGCCTCTGTTTGCCTTAACTGTGTATAGGCACTGCCTTTAATTAGTGCTATGTCTGCAATTTCTCATCTCTTTGGAGCCAAACCGTAGAGGTTGAGGATGTGTGGCCTGAAGGATTGTAGGTGACTCAGGAAGGTGTTTGTTTATTTTGTGTATAAGCATTTCCAGCACAACTTCCACTGTGTAGCACAGCATAAATATTGTGGATTATCAATCGCTTTTGATTCTGGGGGGACAGGTGCAGTTCTCCTTTGGTTCATATGTCACTTCCAAACCTGACACGATGCTGATAGCACCTTTTGTCTTTTGCGTTCTTTTACTGCCCCCAGTGAACTCTGCTTGCTGCTCAACTACATGTATGGCTGGATACACTTGGTTATTTACTGCATAGAGGGTAGGGTTACACACACGCCTACAGGAGGCCCTGCCATTGAGTCACGAGGCTCAGAGTAGTTCCCCTTTCTTTCTCATGTCTTCAGATCACAGAGGTAAGGAGGTAGGATGTGGCTGGATTCTCTCCTAGTCCCAACCTTGCTCAAGGCTTTGTGTGGAAGGAATCAAACCTGCACAGTCTCTCTATGAAAGACCCTTAGAGAACACATGAAAGCTCCAAAGTAACCACGGGTGTTCTACAGAAGATCTGTATTGAGAAGGAGTCTTGATGCCAAGTTGCAAGGCATCTCTGTGCAGGTGTGAGCTGCAGAGACAGCCCTACTCAAGGGCAGATCCCATAGTGCAGCCCGCTGCAGTGCAGAAGAGCTGGAGGGGCACTTGGACTGCTCCCTGTTTTGGGTTAAGATGACTGCCTCCTTGCCATGCTTTGTCTTAAGTCCCCGGCTCATTCTCAGCTGTTGAACTAAGAGTCAGCTATCAGTTGTTTCGGCCTCCCAGTCTGAGATATCTTTGTGACGGTTCATCTCTTTGAGCCAGACTGTTTCCAGTGCTGCAGCTCATTGTCTTCCTCTGCAAGTCCAGGCAGTGCCCTGCAGAAGGGCTGAGCTGGGACTGGGACTGCTGCATTCCCTCACAGCTCCCCTGCCATTTCTCTTCTCCCTGCAGGCTCCAGTTCAACTTCTGCCTTCCAGCCGTGATCATCGCAGGCTGCAGGAGAGCAGCAAATGGCCGCAGCACATCCAGCTGAGGTAGGGGTTGGGGAAGCAGGCAGGAGAGGCCAAGGGGCCAGGGATGTGAATGCAGGGGAAGAGGGAGGTGCCCCCAGCCAGTGTGTGTATGCTGGGTACAGAGAAGCGGCTGGGATGGGGGGTTGTGTCCTGTGCAGGCTGCTTGCCTGGGCCTTGGCTGTTCCCAGCAAGGAGCCTCTTTGCTTGCAGGAGCCCGTGAGCTTTGCGGAGGTGGCCGTGTATTTCAGCAGGGAGGAGTGGGCGCTGCTGGACCCTGCGCAGCGAGCGCTCTACCGGGACGTGATGCTGGAGACGTACCAGTGCGTGGCCTCGCTGGGTGAGTGATTGTTTTCCTTTCCTCCTCGTTAGGGCACCTTTGGATGTGGAGAATGAGCCTCTGCAAGCCGGGCCTTGAATAATCGCCATGCAGCTACATACTGACTAACACCACAGTGCCAGCAGGAAAGGAGATAGTGAGAAGCATGAGTTTCAGAAGGGATTAGTATGCACGGCACTCTGACCAAAGCCGCAGAGTCAGTGCTGGCATGCAGGCATCAGCCAGGAGGCAGAAAACCAGCCCTTGTGTTGTGTGTTGCATGGTGCAACCAGCTCCAGCTCACAGATGACTCCCTGGACACTGCTGTGGAATTTAGAATTTCCCATGCAATTGCCATCAACATTTTGATGCCTTGACCACTGGTAGTTCCTATGAAAATAAATAATCTGTTGCAAATTTAATTTGAAAGAAAAAATATCCATTCACAGTGTTCAGAGATGTCAAAGCATTCTTTGCTCCAAGGGAAGATGTAGGCATGATGTCATTCAGGCCCAAATGTTTGTTTCTCAATGGGGAGGGACACAGAGTGGAGCTGTTGAACAAGCACTGTGCAAGCATGAGGGAAATGCTCTCTTGTTCCCTGTTTCTCTCCCTGAAGCTCCACTTCCAGCCCCCAAGCCCGTGTTGATCTCCCTGCTTGAAGGAGGGGAAGAGCCCTGGATCCCAGATGTGCGTAGCCCTGAGGCCATGCCAGGAGACCTCATCCCAGGTGAGGTGGTGGAGGGAAGGGGAATGTTGGGGCTGTAAGAGCCTTCTCTGCCTGTGTCTTATTTTGGGCACTGTGTGCTATTATTGGATTTCCTCTTATTATCCAGCAGCTGATGGGATCAAAAATACAAAGGAGGTTCAGCAGGGAAGTTGCGTAGCAGAAATACAGCGGAATCGCATCTCTGTGGAAGAAGTCAGTGGTTATGCCCAGGAAGGCCTGCAGCAAGGTCAGCGTGAGCACATCAAGAAGCCCCTGGGAAAGTGTCTGGGAATGACACTGAAGAACCCAGTGGACCTCACCAAAGGTCCAAATCATCCTGAGGAAACCAGGAGCAAGGATGCATGCTGGATGAAAAAGCAGAATCCATGCACTGAGTTTGAGATAAGCTTTAAAATAAATTCCAGCATCACTAACCAGCAGTGCACGCACTCAGCAAAGAGGCATGACGAGTTCTGTGATTCTGCAGAGAGCATGAAATGGAACCTCCAGCCCACTGGCCAGCAGTGCATGTACACAGGAGAGAGAGCCTTCGAGTGCTCGGATTGTGGAAAGAATTTCATGGACAGTGGGAGCCTCACTTCCCACCAGTGTATCCCCAGAAGAGAGAGACTGTACAAATGCCCTGAGTGTGGGAAGAGCTTTAAAAGTAGTTTTCAACTCAAAACACACCAACGTGTCCACACAGGAGAGCGACCATATACATGCACTGAGTGTGGGAAGGGCTTCAAAAGCTGTTCCAACCTCATTACACACCTTCGCATCCACACAGGAGAGAGACCATTTAAGTGCACTGAGTGTGGGAAGAGCTTCAGAAATCGTTCCAACTTCACCAACCACCTTCGCGTCCACACAGGAGAGCGACCATATAAGTGTCCTGAGTGTGGGAAGAGCTTCAAAAACAGTTCCAACCTCACCGACCACCTTCGTATCCACACAGGAGAGAGACCATATAAGTGCACTGAGTGTGGGGAGAGCTTCAAAAACAGTTCCAACCTCAACGTCCACCTTCGCGTCCACACAGGAGAGAGACCATTTACGTGCAGTGAGTGTGGAAAGTATTTTACAAGACGCTCTGGCTTGAAGCGCCACCAGCTCATCCACACAGGAGAGAGACCTTATAAGTGCCTTGAGTGTGGAAAATGCTTTACAAGACTCTCTGCTATGAAGCGCCACCAGCACATCCACACAGGAGAGAGACCATTTAAGTGCACTGAGTGTGGGAAGAGCTTCAAAAGGAGTTTTGAATTGAAGTTGCATCAGAGCATCCACACAGGAGTGTGTCACTGTGTTATCTCGATCAATTTATGTCAATGACAGGTAGTTAGGAGGCCTTTGGGCTCCCCGCCCCCCAAAAATTGGAAGGGTAAAGGGGTAGGGAGATGGGAGCTGGCCTCAGGGAAACAAACAGAGCAGCAGTAACGATCTAAGGAGGAAGACTTTCCATACTAACTACAATGTTGGGATGCAAGATTACACAATATAATACAATCTAATTGAAACTGAGGTCCTCTGGGATGTGTTGCTATTCTTCTCTGTGCTCCACATGATGTTCTGATGTGGAATACCCATAGCAAAGAAATTACCAAACCATGACATTCTACCCCTTATTCTACATTGCTACATCATGCTTAAAATACATACATATACACAAATAAACAAAAATTAAAATGCATTACAAACACAGGTCTATATGCATATATAAACATAGGATTACTGACTGCACTTCCCCAGCAACAAATTCCCTTGTGGTATACATTGAACATCCCCATCTTTCTGCATCACCCACCAAGTGCACCAGGCAAAAACAGTTCCACTGAGAGGTTTGCCCTTTCCAGAGGCTGGAAGGACCCAATCAGCTTTTCCCTACGTGTTTTTTACATGTACTACAGGGATCTTATCTTCCTCTACAGTATGCAGGGGGCTGTACTGGCTAGGACCATCACGATTGACAAATCCTGTAGTATTGACCAACCAAGTGGCTTCTGCCCAATGTTTCTCCCAGTGCTTCAGTGTTCCACCATCCATTGCTTTCAACATAGCTTTCAACAACCCATTGTGTCGTTCAGTTTTACCAGAAGCTGGTCATGGTATGATAAACCCGCTGTATTTTAAGGGAATGTTTGAAATGTGTCCCGTTATCAGAATCAATTCTGGCATCTCAATTCCGGCAGCTTGATCTACCTGATGGTTGTTTTGTTGTTCTTCAGTAGCCCGAATCTTGGGCATGTGTGCATCCACATGATGCACCTTTATAACCATGTATTTTGTTCTGGCAGCAGTGTCTTTCCAAAGTTCAGCAGCCCAAATAGGTTTATCACTCCATCGCCAGTTATGTTGTTCCTACTAACATAACCACCCCCATAAGGCATTTGCCACCATCCATGAGACAGTATAAAGATAAAGCATTGGCCACCTCTCCCTTTCAGCAACATCTAAGGCCAGCTGGACAGCCTTTACCTCTGCAAACTGACTTGATTATCCTTTTCCTTCAGTGGCATCTGCAACCTGTCATGTGGGGCTCCACACAGTAGCTTTCCATTTGGGATGCTTCCCTACAATACGACATGATCCATCAGTGAACAGAGCATATTTCTTTTTCATTTTCTGGTAGCTTGTTGTTTAGTGGGTCTTCTTTTGCACGTGACACCTAATCTGCTGGTGATGTTCCAAAATTTTTACTTTCAGGACAGTCCATGATCACCTCTAAAATTCCTGGACAATTGAGGTTCCCCATCAGAGCTCATTCTGTAATCAGCGCAATCCACTTGCTCCAGGTGGCATCGGTAGCATGATGAGTGGAGGGAACCTCTCCTTTGAACATCCAGTTCAGCACTGGCAGTCGAGGTGCCAGAAGGAGCTGTGTTTCAGTACTAACTACTTCAGAAACAGCCCGAATCCCCTCATATGTGGCTAAGATCACCTTCTCAGTTGGAGTGTAGCACTCTTCAGACCCCTTGTATGCTCAACTCCAAAATCCCAGGGGTCGGCCTCAGGTCTCTCCTGAGGCTCTTTGCCACAATCTCCGAGTGGGACCTTTCTCTCCATCGGCAGTGTAGAGGATGTTCTTTACATCCTGTCCTGTCCGTACTGGCCCCAGGGCCACGACACGGGGTATCTCTTGTTTAATCTGCTCAAAAGCCTGCTGCTGCTCAGGGCCCCATGCAAAATCCTTCTTCTGCATCACCTGATGAAGGAGGCTTACAATGAGGCTGTAATTTGGATAGTGCATCCTCCAAAAGCCCACTGCACCCAGGAAAGACTGTGTCTCTTTCTTGCTAGGTGGTGGAGACATGGCAGTGATTTTGTCCATCACATCTGCTGGGATGTGATGATGTCCATCCTGCCACTTTATACCTAGGAACTGAATTTTCTGGCTTGTAGAAGAATTTGGAATATTTGCTCTCCTTTTGTGAAAACTCCCTCTGCTGTATTGCCCCCCGCAACAATGTCATCAATGTACTGCAGGTGTTCAGCAGCACCACCCTGTTCCAATACAGTTTGGACCAGTCCATGGCAAATGGTTGGGCTGTGTTTCCACCCCTGGGGCAAACAGTTCCAAGTATACTGAATGCCCCTCCAGGTGAAGTCCAACTGTGGCCTAGATTCTGCGGCCAAAGGAATGGAGAAGAAGGCATGAGCAATGCCAATGGTGGCATACCATTTGGCTGCTTTTGACTCCAGCTTGTACTGGAGTTCGAACATGTCTGGCACAGCAGCACTCACTGGGGATGTGACCTCATTCAGGCCACAGTAGTCTACTGTCAGCCTCCGTTCTCCACTGGCTTTACGCACTGGCCATATGGGGCTGTTAAAGGTGAGTGAGTTTTGCTGATCACTCCCTGATTCTCCAGCAGGCAAATCAAATCATGAATGGGGAGCAAGGAATCCCTGTTAGTGCGGCACTGCCGTCTGTGCACTGTCTTTGTAGCAATCGGTACCTGTGGGAATACAAGAAAAGCTGTTCAGAGCAGCAGCTGTGGAGCAAGATAAACAGCATGAGAATGAATGATACCTCTAGAAGGAGAAGAAGGGACTCTCAGCTCTGATTGGATATATTCCTGCATGGACAGTTGAAAAGTGTTTTGTAGAGTGGTTTGTTGTCATGTAAAGGTGGCTGGGAAAGTTCTAAGGGCAGATGGGAAAGTTAGAAAACAAAAACTTGTGAAAGTATATAAGGGATGGGAGAGCTTGTAATAAACGATTTGGATCCTTCACATCTGAGTCCGTGTTTCAAACGCTGCAAATGGCGCCCACTGCGTGGAGCAAATCAAGCTGCAGCTGAGCGAGCCCGGATCAGCAGTGTCGCCTGAGTGAACTTTGGAGAGACTGGAGACATGCACACCCACACCGTTCTGCAGGACAGAAGGTAAGCAGTCGGGAACTATGAGGAGTTCACTAACAAAGGAGCAACAAGTAAATCTAAATTTTACAGTTAGTGTTACAGTTTCAGGATCACAGAATCACAGAATTGTAGGAGTTGGAAGGGACCTCTAGAGATCATCGAGTCCAACCCCCCTGCCAAAGCAGGCTCCTTACACCACGTCACACAGGTCGGCATCCAGGAGGGTCTTGAATATCTCCAGAGAAGGAGATTCCATCACCCCCCTGGGCAGCCTGTTCCAGTGCTCCGTCACCCTCACCGTAAAGAAGTTCTTGCGCACATTCGTGTGGAACTTCCTATGCTGAAGTTTCAGCCCACTACCCCTAGGCCTGTCCCCATGCACTACTGACAAGAGACCAGCATTGCCAGTATGGCTCCCACACTTCAGGTATTTGTAAACCTGGATCAAGTCCCCTCTCAGCCTTCTTTTCTCAAGGCTAAACAGACCCAGTTCCCTAATTATCTCCTCACAGGGGAGATGCTCCAGGCCCTTCACCATCTTTGTGGCCCTCCGCTGGACTCTTTCCAAGAGATCCCTGTGTTGTTTGTACTGGGGAGCCCAGAACTGGACACAGTATTCCAGATGAGGCCTCACCAGGGCAGAGTAGAGGGGGAGGATCACCTCCCTTGACCTGCTGGACACGCTCTTTTTAATGCACCCCAGTATGCCATTGGCCTTTTTGGCTACAAGGGCACACTGCTGGCTCATGGCCAACCTGTCGTCCACCAGGACGCCCAGGTCCCTCTCAGCAGAGCTCCTCTCCAGCAGGTCTTCCCCCAGCCTGTACTGGTGCATGCAATTATTTCTACCTAGGTGCAAGACTCTACACTTGCTTTTGTTAAACCTCATCTGGTTTCTTACTGCCCAGCTCTCCAGCCTGTCCAAGTCTTGCTGAATGGCAGCACAGCCTTCAGGCGTGTCAGTCAATCCTCCCAACTTTGTGTCATCAGCAATCTTGCTGAGGGTGGTCACTATCCCCTCATCAAGGTCACTGATGAAGATGTTGAACAAACATCTTGAAGATGTTGACAAACAGATAGTAAGGGAATTGGGAATAAGAACAGCCGTGTCATGGTTTTGCAATTTTGTAATTTTGCTATCAGTGTTCCACATCATAACATCATGTTAAGCATAGATAATTTTG
Organism: Excalfactoria chinensis; assembly: GCF_039878825.1. NCBI lineage: Eukaryota > Metazoa > Chordata > Aves > Galliformes > Phasianidae > Excalfactoria > Excalfactoria chinensis. Next base: position 76,291 of record NW_027315718.1, read on the forward strand.
ACGAATCTGCTGCTCACAGAAGGAAGACTGAATGTCCCAGGGAACACCACGGTCAGTCATATGACCAGGACTATATAATCTCACTTCAGTGCTGGACTCGCTCTCTTGGATCCTGCCAGCCAGGGGGAGAGCCGTGTGGGAGCGTTCCAGCCGTTTCGCCTAGAGTTACAGTAGGCCTCTCGGTTTCGGGACTCACTCTCTCTTATTTTACTTGATTCGTTAGCCTTAATTCTAATTATATTGTATTATATTGAGTTATTCTGTATTCCGATATAGTATTTAGTAAATAAGTGTGCCTCCTTAGATCGTTGTCGCTGTATTTATTTCCTTTTCCCTGTTTTTCTTTTCCTTCTGGGCCAGAGGCCTGCGGGCCGACTGCCCCCCTGTCATGGGTGCAGGTAGATTTTAGGGTAACCTATGACAAGCTGTTACTGTTGTGGTGTTTGAATAGTGCGGTAGGATGCAGAGATCCAGTCATGAAGAGGTGGGGAGTGGCGGAGGTGGGGCTCTTCCCCACTGGAAGGAAGGCAGTGTGCAAACTGCAATGGGCAATTGCATCTAGGAAAGCAGGATTAAGATGTTTATTTTCTGGTGGATATGGTATCCTTAGCACTTGTAGATGGTTTTGTTTCAATAGTAGAAGCTACCGCCCAACATGAAAATGGTTGGGTTTTTTTGTTTGTTTTGTTTTTTTGTTTTGTTTGTTTGTTTTTTGGTTGTTTTTTTTGGGGGGTTTGTTTTTGGATTAATTAAGTATAAGCTAAGTAGGAAAACAGAAATTCTTGTACCTGTCAGGTTACTCTGGCAAGAAATTGAATAAAACTGGAGCTAAGAGTGCAACAATATTGACTGATTAAAAACTGTAACTCTGGCTTTAACACATACTGGGCAAAACATTGTGGTAGCCCCAGGAGTTACAGCAATCCCAGATATGATACACTTAGCGGTGGGGGCATCGGGGCCAAACATGAAGCCCTAAATAGAAGTTAAAAGCAAGAGCTTGCCCAGTCAGGGTAAAGCAGTGTCCTTTGGGGATATGCAACTGTAGAAGGGTAAGTGAAATAAAAGATAACTTTTTGGAGTTTGGATTCCAATTCTGATAGCAAGTGCAATAGTTTGGTACAAGACTTGAGGGCAAGTAATAGCATTGTTGAATGGATACACAGTGGTGGCAAATCCATGCACTTTATTAACCAAGTTAAGGGGCGAATAGGTGGAGTTTACCTTCTGGATTTGAAGGATGTCTCTCCCGCCTGGTTTGGCCAAAGGAAGCCTAAGGTTATTTGCCTTAGAATAGGAAAGCCTTAATATGGGGAGAAGAGTCTCAGTTAACCTGGACAGTGTTACCCAGGGTTGTGAGAACAGCTTAATGACGGTCAACTCACGAGCCTGAGACCTGGATTCCTCCGTCCTAGGGTGAAACTTTACTGCAGCACGTGGATGCCACAGCAACAAAAGGACTGTGTACAATAGACTGAGAGTTTGCTGAGCTTCTTGGTTTACAGAAAGCACAAACAACTCAAGAGCAAGTGACACATTTGGGATATGAGACTACAGCTGTTGGAAATATCCTCAATAATTTTTGGTCAGTACGGTATCTCTGATAAAAGCAGTTTTTATTCACGATTGCAATGGCGGGCGCCCTGATAGCAGAAGCGCACCTGGGACAGAATAAAAGTAGCTTTGAAGGGAATCAGCATATCAATACGATAAGAGTACCCATTTCAAGCTGGGGACTGGATCCTGATCCAGATGGGGAAGGAGGCAAAGCTGCAGCCTGACTGGGAAGGACCATTCCAAGTACCAAGTACTTCTACTGACTGAAACAGCTGTGAGGACAGTCAAGAAAGGATGGACTCACTACACACTGGTAAAGGCATCCACTAGCCCTGAGGCGTGGGAACTGTTGCCACAGAAAAGTCTTTAAAAGATAAGAACTAGAAGGAAATCATGAAAAGTTTTTTTATATGTGTATTTTTTATTATTATTTTAACTAACCTTTAACTTCTCCTCGAATAGGTAAATAAATTGTACATGTAAGTGGGATACTATTATAACCTATATAGAACTAATGCTCAACAAAATTTTTCCATGTTGTAACACGAAGTTTTTACCATTGTACCCTTTTGTTATCCTGATAATTATCTGGAAAATGTAAAATTTGACAATAATGCAGGGGAGGGACCAACTGATAGTTTTGATATGAATAAGGGACTCTTGTAGTGTATGGAATGATGTATGGTGGACAACTGCCTATTGAGGCTGGACGTATACACTCCTTGAAAATACCCAGAATAGGGAAGAGCTTAAAAAGGGGTAGAAAATCTTCCTAAAAACCCTGCAGTTATGACAGTGAAGGAGATAAAAGATCTTAGACAAACACTGGAAATCGAAACAAGATATAGGGCCATTAATGCCTGGGTAGAATGGATTAAGTATACTGTCCAGAGTCTCAACCGTAGCAATTGCTATGCTTGTGCATTGGGACGGCCCATAGCTCAGGTGGTGCCCTTTCTGCTGGGATGGACCAAGGACCCCAAGAGAATGCGATGCATGATTGCCCTGTACCAAGAGAAATCTGCCTGGGGAAACAGAGACTGCAGATCTCTCTCTCTCTTGTTTCTTCCAATGCCTGATACAGATGTCAAGATCCCTCCTGCAATCTCTACAGCGGGGTAGGTTACCATACAGCTTGTCTCTCACGGCATGGTGTGAAGGCTACCAGGCCTATAGGAAACTTCCTTATGCAGTGAGGTCTTGAATGTTACGGAGGATTGAGCAGGAAATTATTCAAGATTGGGAATCTCCAGGGCAGATCTCTGGTGGTACTGTGGGGGAAAGATTTTATGGTCCAACTTAACCATCTAACTGGAGAGGCACCTGTGCACTTGTTCAATTAGTTATACCATTCACCCTGGCATTTGAAAAAGAAATGTATATAGATTCTTGTCCTCATGGGGGACTTCAACTTCCCCGACATATGCTGGGAGTACAGCACAGCACAGAGGAAACAATCTAGGAGGTTTTTGGAGTGCATAGAGGATGCCTTCCTGATGCAGCTGGTCAGAGAGCCCACGAGAGGAACTGCCCCACTAGACCTGCTGTTCACGAACAGGGATGGTCTGGTAGGAGATGTGGAGGTTGGGGGCTGCCTTAGGCAGAGTGACCATGAAATGATACATTTCTCGATTCATAGTGGAGCTTGGAGAGGGAATAATAGAACTGCTACCTTGGACTTCCGGAGGGCGGACTTTGATTTGTTCAAGAGACTAGTAGGGGGAGTCCCCTGGCATTCAGTCTTAGCAAACAAAGGGGTCCAAGAGAGCTGGTTGCTCTTCAAGAAGGAAGTCCTAAGGGCGCAGGAGCAGGCGGTCCCCCTGAGCTGCAAAATGAGCCGGCGGGGAAGAAGACCGGGGTGGATGAAGAGGGAGCTGTTCTTGAGGCTCCGAGAGAAAAAGAAAATCTACCGCCTGTGGAAGGAGGGACGGGCAACTGAGAATGGATTCAAGGAAGTCGTTAGGATATGTAGGAGTGAAATCAGAAAGGCAAAAGCCCAGCTCGAATTTAACCTGGCCGCCGGGGTGAAAAGGAATAACAAACTCTTTTATAAGTACATTAACAGTAAGAGGAGGACAAAGGAGAATATCCACTCTTTACTGGATGAGGCTGGGAATGTGACCACTGAGGATAAGGAAAAGGCGGAGGTTCTGAATGCCTTCTTTACGTCTGTCTTTAAAGGTCAGACCAGTTATCCTCAGGGTACTCCTCTCTCTGACCTGGTAGTCTCGGCTGGGGAGCACGCTAGCCCCCCTGTGATTCTGGAAGAAACGGTCAGAGACTTACTATTCCAGCTGGACTGCCACAAGTCCATGGGGCCGGATGAGATTCACCCGAGAGTGCTGAGGGAACTGGCAGAGGTGGTAGCCGAGCCGCTTTCCATCATCTACCAGCTCTCCTTGTTGACTGGTGAGGTCCCAGAAGACTGGAGGCTTGCTGACGTGACTCCCATTTACAAGAAGGGTTGTAAGGAGGATCCAGGGAACTACAGGCCTGTTAGCCTGACCTCGGTTCCAGGGAAGGTTATGGAACAGATAGTCTTGAGGGAGATCACGCGGCATGTGCGGGATGACCGGGGGATCAGGCCTAGCCAGCATGGGTTCATGAAGGGCAGGTCCTGTTTGACCAACCTGATCTCCTTCTATGATCTAGTGACCCATCTGCTGGATGAGGGAAAGGCTGTTGATGTGGTCTACCTGGACTTCAGTAAAGCCTTCGACACTGTCTCCCATACTATTCTCCTGCAGAAGCTGGCAGCCCGTGGCTTGGATGGGTACACTCTCGGCTGGGTAAGGAGCTGGCTGGAGGGCCGGGCTCAGAGAGTGGTGGTAAATGGAGTTAAATCCAGCTGGCGACCGGTCACAAGTGGTGTTCCCCAGGGGTCGGTGCTGGGGCCTGTCCTCTTCAACATCTTTATTGATGACCTCGATGGGGGCATTGAGTGCGCTCTCAGTAAGTTCGCAGATGACACTAAATTGGCTAGGAGTGTGGATCTGCCTGGGGGTAGCGAGGCCCTACAGAGGGATCTGGACAGGCTGGAGAGCTGGGCTGAAGCCAATGGAATGAGGTTTAACAAGGCCAAATGCCGAGTCCTGCACTTCGGCCACAACAACCCCAGGCAGCGCTATAGGCTTGGGGCGGAGTGGCTGGAGGACTGTGTGGAGGAAATGGACCTGGGGGTACTGATTGATGCACGGCTGAACATGAGCCGACAGTGTGCCCGGGTGGCCAAGAAGGCCAACGGCATCCTGGCTTGTATCAAGAATGGTGTGCTGAGCAGGACTAAGGAAGTCATCCTGCCCCTGTACTCGGCATTGGTGAGGCCTCACCTCGAGTACTGTGTCCAGTTTTGGGCACCTCAGCACAAGAAAGATATGGAGGTACTGGAGCAGGTCCAGAGAAGGGCAACGAGGCTCGTGAAGGGCTTGGAGAATCAGCCCTATGAGGAGAGGCTAAGGAAGCTGGGGCTGTTTAGCCTGAGGAAGAGGAGACTGAGGGGAGACCTTATCGCCGTCTTCCAGTACCTGAAAGGTTCTTACAGTGAGAGTGGGGCAGGTCTCTTCTCACTAGTGACACGTGACAGGACGAGGGGAAATGGCCTCAAGTTGCGCCAGGGCAAGTTTAGGTTGGATATTAGGAAGAACTTCTTTACAGAAAGGGTGGTTAGGTACTGGAATGGGCTCCCCAGGGAGGTGGTTGAATCGCCATCCCTAGATGTGTTTAAGAGCCGTTTGGATGTGGTACTCAGGGATATGATTTAGCAGAGGTTGGGTTTTTTTTGTTTTTTTTTTTTTTTTTTGTTTTTGTTTTTGTTTTTTTTTTTTCTTAGAGATGGGGTACTGGTTAGGCTGCGGTTGGACTTGATGATCTTCAAGGTCTTTTCCAACCTGGATAATTCTATGATTCTATGATTCTATGATTCTATGATTCTATGATTCAGTCGGGGTACCTAGAGGTGTCCCTCTCCAGCCTGTCCAAGTCTTGCTGAATGGCAGCACAGCCTTCAGGCGTGTCAGCCAATCCTCCCAACTTTGTGTCATCAGCAATCTTGCTGAGGGTGGTCACTATCCCCTCCTCGAGGTCGTTGATGAAGACGTTGAACAAGACCAGACCCAGCACAGACCCCTGGGGGACACCGCTAGTTACAGGCCTCCAGCCAGACACCGCACCACCAAGGACAACCCTCTGCACTCTGCTAGTCAGCCAATTCTCGATCCACTTCACCGTCCACTCATCTATCCACCCATCTCTCCCCTCTCTAAAGGGTTAAGACCACCTGTCCAATAGGCAGCCCTCTGTGTTAAGGACCAAGGAACATCTTTAACTACTGTTGCCAGTCGTTATAAATACTCCTGGTCCCCAGTAACCTTCATCTTCCTTCTCAGTTAACAGTATTTGGTCTCCACCAGTGAGACTGACCCTCCATACATACTCTGCCTTTGGAGAGCGGCCAAAATCTCTTTTTAATTTTGCTAACTCAGTGGCAGAAAAGGGAATTTCTTTAACATTCACTTGAGGGTCCAGATCCTCACTGTGATCAAATGCACCTTCAGTTTTTATCAAAGAACGCATCTGGGTTGCTGAGTCCTCTAATTTGGAACTCTGGACTTTATTTCTTTCAATCCTTCTAGAGGATGGATTATTTCTTGAGGCAAGTTATGAACGACAGCATTGCTGTTATCCCTACACGTTAACAGCTCCTTAAAAGCCTTTTCCAACAAAAGTGAATTATGTTTTTCTCTTTGTAATTGTTCCCCAAGGTTCACCATTTGATCCTGCAGACTTTTTACCAACTCTTGTATTGCTTTTGGAGAAACCTACATGCAGATACCAGGTTGACTCTGCCCTGCATTTCCCAGTTTTCCCCACAGTTTCCACTGTGTCCGATTGAAGCACCTCTGCACTGTAAACTCTGTCCCATAACCCCCATAGCTTTGCTCCATAAGCTCTGTACCATAAGCTTCTGCTTTGCCTATAAGCTATGAGCTCTATGGGTCCCTATGGGGCTCTACACACAATGGCCACCAATTCCTACTGCAGACAAGGTGACATGGATGGGGCTGTTTCTGCTCTCCTTATCACCCGGCCCCACCTCTGTCTCTTTGTCCCCTCTTTGTCCTTGGCAAGTGACAAATTCCCGGGGTGGGGTCTCGGGGGTGGTCTGTTAACACAGTCTGTGAGGGGCAGGAACCCACAGGACCCATAGAGAACCACAGAACATTTCTGGGACAAATACTGACATTCTGGGGATTTTTTTTATTTTAATTTTTTGTATAAACTGATATTATGTGGATATACTTTCATATTTTGGAGACGAAAGAGGGTATTTTGAGGAGAAAATGTGTAATTTTGTGGAAACAACTACAGTACTTTGGTGAGAAAGTATCATATTGTGCTAAAAAGCAGCATGTGAAGGAGAAAATGCCATCTTTGGGAATGAAAAGCAGTACTTTGGGAAGAAAATGTCTTTTTGGTGTGATAAAAAGTGATACTTAACAGAGAACCTTTTTGTTCTGGGATATATTTTTGTTCTAGTGATATTTGGGGGAAAATATGTGAATTTTGACAGAAATTGGTATTAATTGGAGAAACTGTCGTATTTTGGAGACAAAAAAGGTACTCTCAGGACAAAGCATCCTATTTTGCTAAAAAGCATCATTTTAAGGAGGAAAAATCCTTTGGGGATGAAAAGTAGCATTTTAGGGAGAAAATGTCTTTGTGCTGAGATAAAGAGTGATACTTAAGAGAACCATTTATTACTGGGATAAACAGTGATATTCGGGCGAAAAATGTTTAAATTTTGACATAAACTGCTATTAAGTGGAGGAATTGATGTATTTTGGTTACAAAAATGGGTATTTTGGGGAGAAAATGTGTTATTTTGGGGATCAAATGCAGTACTTTGGTGAGAAAGCCTCGTGTTGTGCTAAAAAGCAGCTGGTTTTGAAGGGGAAAATGTGGAGCAGGGGGAGCCCTCCTGGTCATTCTTTTATCTCATTAAGCGGTTGGGTTGTGCAAGTGCTGCAACAGGACAGCACTGCCAGGATCCTGAAGCTGCTGGGGCAGGCTGGGAGCAAAGAGCGGGCACTGCCCTCCTGCCAGCTGCGCCTGGTTATGGTTTGCCAGGGCCCTGCCGCCCTGGGTTTCTCCTGAGAAGTTTGTTTCAGCTGCTTGCAGTAGTAAAGTTTGGGGAAGAAACAGTGGTCAAGAGCTAAGACTCTGCACAGTAGTTTTGCATGGATTGAGCTGTGGCACTCGAACACACTGTTTCCCTTGGAATAATGCTGGCATTCTGCAGTTGTGTTGGTTTAACCCCCTGAACTGATGCCTGAGATTGCCTGTCTTCTCCACCGGAATGATAAACAAGCTGAATGTGCCCAGAAATTGCAGCTCGTGCCCATGTTGTGAATACACTCCCAAATGTTTCCTTGAGTGATAAATAACATCTCAGCACTCTGCTGTCCCATCTCTGGCATGATCTAGCACACTGCATCTCTTCGCAAACACTGGGTGCCTGTTTCCACGGTCATTCCTTCCTTTCTCTCCTCAGAAGAAGCACAGAGTGGTTCCCTGCGCCAGGGAGCAGCAGCCAGCAGGCTGCCGGAATGCCAGCTGGGCCTTGCAGCACGCAGCGGGCCATGATGGTAACGGACCATTCTTAGCACCAGGCCAAGGTGAGTCTCTTCAGTCCTCTGTCACGTAGGGTGGAAGAATGCAGTTGAAGTATTACTCCTGAGCGGGTGCGGTGCTGTAGGGGAAGCATTAGAGAGGCCAACAGCGACAGCTGCAGATGTGTGCTGACTGCAGAAATGGCACGCTGCTGTAGCAGCAGATGGAAGAAAGTACGCTTGAGGAGCAGAAGTTTGTGGTTGGCTGCACGCAGATCTTCCTCCCAAGAGTTGTTCTTCATGTCTTTCTTGTTTCCTTCCTGTCAAGAGCTGATGCAAGCTGGCTTGCGGTGAAGCGTGGCTTGCAGGAAGGCAGGGTACTGGCGTGGAGTGTGGCCCAGCATGGAAGAGAGGTACAGACACACAGCAGGCATCTGGGCTGTGTGCCCTGTCTTTCTAGTTAGGCTTGCTGTCTGTCCTGTCCCAGGATGGTTGTCACTGTTGCTTGAGGTCTTGCAGTTGGAGGGGCTTACAGTGACCTTTCCTGTCCCAGATTGGAAATGAGTGCCCACAGTTCACCCGAGATCCTGAGATCCATTGCAGTGATCACTGGAGATGAGATTTCCCCATCATATCGTGGCCCAGTTGGAGGTTTGGTCTTGATGAGGAGGGTTCGACTCGATGATCTCTGGAGGTCCCTTCCAACCCCTCTGATTCTGTGATTCTGTGCCAGTTTGCAGCATGAAGGTAGTGCTGGACTCATTAAATCTTGCTACTTCCCCTTTCTTGGTTCTAACAGGAGAGGTGCTGAGCCAGATGGCAGGATCTATGTGAAAGCTACTCTCCAGGCAGGAGGGCTTCCTGGAACAGCAGGTCCCAGGACAGGGGGACGACCTTCCCCCGCAGTTGACAACCACTGCTTCTGCAAGACCGTGGCTGCAAGAAAGCACAAGGGAGTGGAGGAAGAGAGCAAAAAGCAGAGCTGTGGCCTGCCAAGAAACATGCAAAGGTGGAGTGCAGTGTGGCAAAGGCCCAGAGCCCACATCAGAGCAGAGGTGGTGTGCCAGCTCCAGCAGCACACCCTGGGCCTGCCCCAGCACCAACTGAGCAGTCCATGGGCCTCAAAGCAAAGAGCTAAGAAGATGCTGTTGTAGCTGCCTTGGTGAGTCGCTTCCCTTTTCAAGCGCATGGAGTTTGCTTGGGGTTTGCTTTGCTTTTTGCTTCTTTGGACAGAGAAGGGAAAAGAGTTGAAGACTACCAAGTCCATGTCCTTGACCAGGACCATGCCGGAACGCATGACCCCCTCTTTTCCCATTAACTCCATATCCCACTGGAAACCCCCTTCCCTGAGAGGCTTCCTAGCCTGTTTTTATGGTACCCATGTTTCCTCAGTTTTGCTGTTGACAAAATGAATTTCTCTTTCCTTGCTCTACAGCCAGACGATGACAACAGAAATGGAGGAGAGCAGAAATGAAAAAGGCTGCTCTGAGAGATGCCACTGCCCGTGCAGAGCTCAGTCCCTGGTGAGCACAGACGTGCTCTTGTTGTTCTCAGGGCCTCCATCTGTCAGACATGAAGGGGATTGTAGAATGCTGAGGGAAGCGGTGTCCTCTTGTTCCACTTGCTTTGTTTCTTTCCAGTCCTCCACAATGAACAGCCTTGTGGAGATGATGGAGAAGCTGAAACTAAGGGACTGAGTGGAAGTGCATCAGAAGGCAATGGCTTCATGGTGCTCTGAGTCAGGTTGCAGCCCAAAAAAACAAGTAGAGTTTTGTATTCTCCCAGAGTGCACGGCCTGATTTGTCTGGCGGCACTCAGTGAGCTGCTGCATGACCCCCTCATTATTCTGTCCACATCATTCCATCAGAACTCCCACCACTCCATCAAGGAATGATCCAGTTTATCATAGCAATGGATGCACCCATCTTTTGCACTGGTCGTAAATGCACCTTCTGCAAATTACGTGCAAAGAACTGCAAGAAGCACAGCCTGAGCACAGGTGCACTGAGTTGGAGAACAGCTCCATAGAGCTGCCTGAGTTTCTTGGGGCAGCACTGAGCATAAGTGAGCATGTGCCCATCACCCTGCAGGCGTCTCTGTTGGGGGAAGAGAGGCTCCACCGGCCTGGAAGGCAGAGCTGTTCTCCTGACTTCTCTGCAGTGGTACCTTCCCTCATCCCCTCCCTCTCTCTAGCTGATTTCAGATTTCTTTCCACCCTTCAGGAGGAGCTGGAGTGACTCTCCTCACTGCATACCTTTGTACTGAGTGGTGTGGAATTTTCTAGCTTTGCTTTTGTCATGGTTGTATGATTTTTGGTTACAGGTGTTCCACATCATAATGTCATATAGTGCTCTGGGAGTTAAAGTGTTAATGCTCCAGTTCTGGGCACCTATCTGGAAGAGAAGAACTGCATTCCCCTGGGGGCTGTGTGGTGAGAGAGGAGATGGAACTCCTGGCAAGGTCACCCGGATCAGCCTTTTCATCGCTCTTCTCCTTCGCCTCTCCTGGCTGCTGCCCGTCCCGACAGCGCACATCACTTCAGCATTACTGTAAGGCCTACAGCTTTCAGATACTCTCTCATTATATTTGATTTATTAGCTTCAGTTCTAGTTATATTGTATTATATTGTGTTATCTTGCATTCCGGTATCATATCTAATAAATTAGTTTATCTCCTCAGATCGTTGCCGCTGTTGTCAATTATTTTGGTGTCCCGTTTCACTTTTCCAGAGGCACAGACTTTACAGAATCACTCCACCCCACTAGGCACAGAACTGGGCCGAACCAGCCTGTAAACTGTTGACATGGGTCTTCCTTCCTGCCCTGAGGAAGATGGTGCTGAAGCTGGGCTGGTTCCTCTTGTGCCATCCTGCGTCACCCACTCTGTGTTGCTGCGAGGGTTGGACCGAGGCTCTGGCTCTGTCAGCCTCATCTCAATTCTGCTGTACCTCAGCAGCATCTCCTGACAGTGGGTGATGAGATCGTAGAGGCCGTCAAACTCCAGGCTGTCAGTCAAAAAGAACCTGTGGGTTTTTGCATCCTGCCGCCAGTGGACGCGACAGTGCTACACCTTCCTGTTACCCAGATGGACAGAACATCATCCCCAACGAATGTCTCGCTCTCCATGGCAAGAAAGGAGCCAGGGAGAGCTTGGAGAGTATACAGAAATGGAGGACATGGAGGTGCAGGCTTTGGTTCCTGATGGCAACAGTTTAAAGTCAGAGTAGGAAGTGAAATATTCAAGACCAAAAACTGATAGAGGACTTAGGAGGGCAGATGGGAGAAGGAGGGTGGATTAGGGTTCAAAACAAACCAATAGTTCCCTCCTCCCTATTATGGGCTGTAGTCATGGCTGAGCACAGGAAAACTCACAGGGAAACGGAGACTCTGCATAAATAACTGAGCCAATGGATTGTGGCTCGGGATTTATACGGCACCACTGAACAGGGAACACAGCAATGGGAGGTTTCCTTAAAGAATAATCCTAGAACAAGCCCCAGGGTCCTGCGGGACAAAAATGGAGGGAAATTTTCCTCAGGCAACAGTGGCAAATGGATTTCTCTGAACTCCCAAGAAAAAGGAGGGGTTTGTTCTATGCTAGTTCTGACCAATGCCTTTTCAGGATAGCCATAAGTCATTTTCTCCCTTAAATACCAATATTCATACCTTTCCTCCTCTTTCTTTCCTTTCCTCCTCTTTCTTTCCTTCTCTCCTCTTTTCCTTTCCCTTCCCTTCCCTTCTGATAAGAGTGCACTCAGGCAATTCCATAGCCAGGAATGTGCGACTTCAGCCAACTGCTTTTCTCTGAGGAGGGGGGTTTGTCTCTGAAGCCTGGAAATGTGCGATATTGATTTGATGTACTGTTCCCCATTAGAGCACAAATTATGTCTGTATTTAAAGCGCCTTTCCCTTTATTTACATTAAAAAAAGGAAAGAAAAGGGAAAAGAACAGAAAAGCGAAAAGAAAGTCCAAAAACTGAAAAGAAAAGAATGGATATAGAAGAAAAGCAAATAAGGAATGAAAAAGAAAAAAGAAAAAGAAAAAGAAAAACAAACAAACAAAAAAAATTAAACAAAGAAAGAAAAAGTAAGAGAAAAGAAAGGGAAGAAAAGGAAAAAAGAAAATAAAGACAAAGAGAAAACAAAACAGAATGGAAAACGCTACATGAAAAGAAAAAAGAAAAAATAGTAATAAAAAAAAACAGGAACAGAAAAATGAAATTAGAAAAAATAATAGGAAAAAAAAGGGAAAAAAGGAATGGATATATGGGAAAAAAAAGAAGAAAAGGTAAAAGAATAGAAAGAGAAGAAGATTAAGGGAAAAAGATGAGAGAAATGAGATAAGTAAGGAGCAAAGGAAAACAAAACTCCTAAGAAAAAAAAATGAAATGATAAATGATTGACAAAAAATAAAAAGAAAACTGATTAGGAATAAGAAAATGGGAGAAAGAAAAGAAATGCAGAAAGTCAAAATAAGTGAAAGAAAAGAGAGAAACGATCAGAAAAGAACAAATAGAAACAATGTGACATGAAATACTGAAAACTACTAAAAAAGGAAAAGTAGAATAGATAGGAAAAAGTAAATGATAAAAAGGGAATGGAAAGGCTCAATAAAAAGGTAAAAGGGAAAGGGGAAGAAAATAGAAAAGAAGAAAGGAAAAGGAAAAGGAAAGAAATTAAGACAAAATGAGAAACCATGTAAGGGTAGGGGAAGGGAAGGGAGGTTTTGTTTGCTTTATTAGCCTCAATCAGTTTGTATTATATTGCGTTATCTTGTATTCTGATATCATATTTAGAAAAATAATTTTTCCTTCTTAGATTGCCTCAGCTGTTTTTTTTCCCATTCCCCTTTTCCCTTCCTTTCTGGGACGGAGCCCCTACGGGGCAGCTGCCACTGTCACAGGCACAGGTGAATCTAGGTAAACCATGACAGCTTACCATAGTGAAGGCAACCACTGGGTGGCTTCACACATACACAGAACCCCATACTGCCACCTGAAACACCATATTGGGTCTTGAGAAGCAAGTCCTGTAGCGACATGGCACCCCAGAAAGAATTAAGTCTGATAATGGGACATTCAAACATTCCCTTATAAATACAGTGGGTTTATCATATCCCCTAATCTGACCAGCTTCTGGTAAAATTGAACGATACAATGGGTTGTTGAAAGCTATGTTGAAAGCAATGGATGGTGGAACACTGAAGCACTGAGAGAAGCATTGGGCAGAAGCCACTTGGTTGGTCAGTACCAGAGGATTTGTCAATAGTGATGATCCTAGCCAATCCAGCCCCCTGCGTACTGTAGAGGGAGATAAGATCCCTGTAGTAAATGTAAAAAGCACGTTGGGAAAAGCTGTTTGGGTCCTTCCAGCCTCTGGGAAGGTCAAAACTCTCGGTGGAACTGTTTTTGCCCAGGGACCTGGGTGCACTTGGTGGGTGATGCAGAAAGATGGGGATGTTCAATGTGTACCACAAGGGAATTTGAATTTGATGTTGGGGAAGTGCAGTCAGTAATTCTATGTATACATATGTATATAGACTTGTGTGCGTAGTGCATTTTAATTTTTGTTTATTTGTGTATATGTATGTATTTTAAGCATGATGTAGCGAAGTAGAATATGGGGTGGAATGTCATGGTTCGGTAATTTCTTTTCTATGATTATTCCACATCAGAACATCATGTGGAGCACAGAGAAGTACATGTCAAAAAGGAACACAGTTTCAATTAGACTGTATTATATTGTGTAATCTTGCATCCCGACATCATAGTTAGTAAGGAAAGTCTTCCTCCTTAGATCGTTGCTGCTGCTCTGTTTCCCTGAGTCCAGCTCCCATCTTCCTACCCCTTTTCCCTTCCCATTTTGGTGAGTGGGGAGCCCAAAGGCCTGCTAACCCCCTGTCACGGACATAGATTGATCTAGATAACACCGTGACACACTCCTGTGTGGATGCTCTGATGCAACATCAGCTCAGAACTCCCATTGAAGCTCTTACCACACTCAGGACACTTTGAGGGTTTCTCTCCTGTGTGGATGCACTGGTGGCGCTTCAAAGCATAACTCAATCTGAAGCTTTTACCACACTCAGGACATTTAAATGGTCTCTCTCCCATGTGGATATGCTGACGGGAAGAGAAGCTCCAGAAGCTCCACCAGAAGCTTTCCCCACACTCAGGACATTTAAAGCATTTGTCTCCTGAGTGGACATTCTGGTGCAATTTCAATTCAGAGCTGCTTCTGAAGCTCTTCCCACACTCAGTGCAATTAAATGGTCTCACTCCTGTGTGGACACGTTGGTGTCTTTTGAGTGTAGAACTATGTTTAAAGCTCTTCCCACAATCAATGCACTTAAATGGTCTCACTCCATGTGTGTGTGTGGATTCGGTGGTGCAGCTTCATTTTATAGATGCATCTGAAGCTCTTCCCACACTCAGGACACTGAAAGGGTTTCACTCCTGTGTGGATGAGCTGGTGGCGCTTCAATACAAAACCAATTTTGAAGCTGTTCCCACACTCAGAGCACTTAAATTGTTTCTCCTCTGTGTGGCCGCGATGGTGGTTGAGGATGGAATGGCATTTGAAGTTCTTCCCACACTCAGTGCACGTCGCTCTCCTGTATGGATACGTTGGTGTCTTTTGAGGGTAGAACTACTTTTAAAGCTCTTCCCACACTCAGGGCACTTGTACAGTCTCTCTCTTCTGTGGATACACTGGTGGGAAGTGAGGCTCCCACTGTCCGTGAAATTCTTTCCACAATCAGAGCACTCGAAGGCTCTCTCTCCTGTGTACATGCACTGCTGGACAGTGGGGTGGAGACTTCATTTCATGCTCTCTGCAGAATCACAGAACTCAAAATGCCTCTTTGCTGAGTGTGTGCACTGCTGGCTAGTGATGCTGGAATCTATTTTAAAGATTTTCTCACACTCAGTGCACGGATTCTGCTTTTTCATCCAGCATGCATTCTTGCTCCTGGTTTCCTCAGGCTGCTTTGGAACTATGGAGAAGTCCTCTGGGTTCCTCAGTGTCATTCCCAGACACTTTCCCAGGGGCTTCTTGATGTGCTCACCCTGACCTTGCTGCAGGCCTTCCTGGGCATCCCTTCTGATTTCTTTCACAGAGATGCGACCCCACCGTATTTCTGCTACGCAACTTCTCTGCAGAACCTTCTTTGTATTTTTGATCCCATCAGCTGCTGGATGACAGAGGAAATCCAATAATAGCACACATTGCCCAAAATAAGACACAGGCAGAGAAGGCTCTTACAGCCCCAACATTCCCCTTCCCTCCACCACCTCACCTGGGATGAGGTCTCCTGGCATGGCCTCAGGGCTACGCACATCAGGGATCCAGGGCTCTTCCCCTGCTTCAAGCAGGGAGATCAACACGGGCTTGGGGACTGGAAGTGGAGCTTCAGGGAGAGAAACAGGGAACAAGAGAGCATTTCCCTCATGCTGGCACAGTGCTTGTTCAACAGCTCCACTCTGTGTCCCTCCCCATTGAGAAACCACCATTTCGGCCTGAATGACACCACGCCTATAGCTTCCCTTGGAGCAAAGAATGCTTTGACATCTCTGAACATTATGAAGGGTTACTCTTTCTTTCAAATTAACTTTGCAACAGTTTATTAATTTTCTTAGAATCAACCAGTAGTCAAGGCATCAAAATGATGATGGCAAATGCATGGAGAATCCTCAATTCTATAGCATTATCCAGGGAGTCATCTGTGAGTCAGAGCTGGTGGCACCATGAAACACACAACACAAGGGCTGGTTTTCTCCCACCTGGCTGATGCCTGCATGCCAGCATTGACTCTGCGGCCTTGATCAGAGTGCTGTGCATACTAACCCCTTCTGAAATTCACACTTCAAAGTATCTCTTTTCTTGTTGGCACTGCGGAGTTAGTCAATATGTAGCTGCATGGCAATTATTCAAGACCCAGCTTGCAGAGGCTAATTCTGCACAGCCAAAGGGGACCTAATGAGGAGGAAAGGATACCAAGCTCTCACCCAGTGAGGCCACGCACTGGTACGTCTCCAGCATCACGTCCCGGTAGAGCGCTCGCTGCGCAGGGTCCAGCAGCGCCCACTCCTCCCTGCTGAAATACACGGCCACCTCCGCAAAGCTCACGGGCTCCTGCAAGCAAAGAGGCTCCTTGCTGGGAACAGCCAAGGCCCAGGCAAGCAGCCTGCACAGGACACAACCCCCCATCCCAGCCGCTTCTCTGTACCCAGCATACACACACTGGCTGGGGGCACCTCCCTCTTCCCCTGCATTCACATCCCTGGCCCCTTGGCCTCTCCTGCCTGCTTCCCCAACCCCTACCTCAGCTGGATGTGCTGCGGCCATTTGCTGCTCTCCTGCAGCCTGCGATGATCACGGCTGGAAGGCAGAAGTTGAACTGGAGCCTGCAGGGAGAAGAGAAATGGCAGGGGAGCTGTGAGGGAATGCAGCAGTCCCAGTCCCAGCTCAGCCCTTCTGCAGGGCACTGCCTGGACTTGCAGACGAAGACAATGAGCTGCAGCACTGGAAACAGTCTGGCTCAAAGACATGAACCGTCACAAAGCTGTCTCAAACTGGGAGGATGAAACAACTGATAGCTGACACTTAGTTCATCAGCTCAGACTGAGGCCGGGAACTTAAGACAAAGCACAACATGGAGGCAGTCATCTTACCCCAAAACAGGGAGCAGCTCAGGTGCCCATCCAGCTCTCCTGCACAGCAGCAGGCTGCACTGCAGGACCTGCCCTCGATCAGGGCTGTCTCTGCAGCTCACAACTGCACAGACATACCTTGCTGCTTGGCATCAAGACTCCTTCTCAATACAGATCTTCTGTAAGACACCCGAGGTTACTTTGGAGCTTTCATGTGTTCTCTAAGGGTCTTTCATAGAGGGACTGTGCAGGTTTGATTCCTTCCACACAAAGCCTTGAGCAAGCTTGGGACTAGGAGAGGATCCAAACACATCCTAGCTCCTTACCTCTGTGGTCTGAAAACCATATATGGGGTTTCATCTTCAGAAAGGGGAACTACTCTGAGCCTTGTGACTCAATGGCAGGGCCTCCTGTAGCTCTGCGTGTGACCCTACCCTCTATGCAGTAAATAACCAAGTGTATCCAGCCACCTCCGATCCTGTTGTGTCACTGTTAAATCACTACAGCATGTCCCTATTATATCAACAAATACAGTCCTGCTTCTCCCTTTAGAGTGTATGCTGTGTTTGGATCCACCTGTGACCAATAGGCAAAGTCTGTAGGAGGGCAACAAGGGAAACAAACTGATGACAAGAGACATGAAGCACATCCCAAATTCTTCTGTGAATATTCTCATGGCAACTGCTGTAGTTGAGAAGCAAGCGGAGTTCACTGGGGGCAGTAAAAGGACTTAAAAGGTGAAAGGTGTTATCAGCATTGTGTCAGGTTTGGAAGTGACATATGAAGCATAGGAGAACTGCACCGGTCCCCCCAGAATCAAAAGCGATTGATAATCCACAATATTTATGCTGTGCTACGCAGTGGAAGTTGTGCTGGAAATGCTTATTCACAAAATAAACACCTTCCTGAGTCACCTACAATCCTTTAGGCCACACATCCTCAACCTCTATGGTTTGGCTCCAAACAGATGTGAAACTGCACCAACTGCACTAATTAAATGCAATGCCTATACACAGTTAAGGCAAACAGAGGCAGCAGAATGACGGCTTATTGTCTACCTTAGCTGCAGTTAAGGAAACTGAACAGTGATACAAGAGGAATGGGAATGGGGAGTTTTATTGGAGGTCTGAGAGGTGAAGAAAGTTGAGGACATACAACAAGGACAGCCTGTGCCAACTGGGGGATCTTTACATTGACTGCAATGACGCCTAAAGGGGACGGCTACCCAGGAAAGAGCTGCAGAAATACTGTTAGAAATTGGTATGGCCAGCCAACCATCCAGCAGGAGGTGCAGAAAAGCACCTGGTTCATGGAAGAACACTGTGAATGCAGCCCCCAACACTCAAACACCACAAGCCTCAGCACAGATGGCATCTGCCAGCAGAGCAGCCTGCTGGAGCACCACCTCTACAGATCAGTGAGGGGAACACCTGGTGGCAAATGGATTAAATCCTCTGGCAGATCCTCTCTGGAGTGGAAGTAGCCTTGGGCTTGCTGAAGTCAACCAAGCCCTCAGAAAAGGGTTGGGAAAAGTACTTTGTGAAGGAGAATTATATGGTTCTCAAAACCACCTACTGCTGATGTTTCCTACAACTGATGATGACTCACATTCCTCGGGTAAGGAAGTTCAACATAGCTTGGAGCGAACGGGATGGTACACATTTTTCAAATCAATAGGATGGCTTACTTAAACACATAAATAAATCAACAAAACATCCAACCATACGGAGATTATTTTCCATCTCCTGAGAATAGGGAGTATCTGACACCACTGCAGCTAGACCAGCCTGGGACGGTCACAACCACCACCAGCCAATGCTGTGCTGGTAATTTTAACTGAACTGTGAAGGCAACTTATCAAATAGTAGCAGTGCTAAACTGAACAATTAAAGCATTGTGGATTTATCCCTCTTTGTGATGGCACAACCTGTTCTGAATTCAGCACCGAGACAATTCCCTGCTTTTCTTAGCAGCCCTTGGAAGGCAACTGGCAATGCAGTGCTCAGACTGCTACACGGCAGGACACAGTGATAAGGCCAGTGTTGTTAGATGAGGACAGAAAACCTCACCAGAGGCACTCAGTGCCTGTGTTCAGAATGTAGTGAGTAGGAGAACAAATTCTAACAACAACTACTCAGACGTCTAATCATGCACGGAAATGAAGCACAATTCAATATTTAAATGGAACTGGATGTCACTGGGATATGGCAGTGTAACTTCCTTTCCCACTTGCTATGGCTGATGCAAATGAGAGAGACTGTAGAGTGGATGGGGAGAGAGACGCATCCTGCTCACCCCTCCTCGCCCTCAACCCCTCCTCCAGCTTCACCCTCAGCTCCCTTCTTCAGCCTGGCCTTGCTCACAAGGCACTGCACACCAAGACAATGCACAACACACCAGGAAACGCCCCAGCTAAAACAGATGAACGGCCATAAAATTGCCTCAAAATGGGGACAGCAGAACTCTGCTTCAACGGCTGGGGCACAACTGAACATTCTCTGAGCCTAGGGACTCAGCAGGAGGGCCTGCACTGTGTGTGCATTTAACCCTGACCTCTATGCAATAAACAGCCACGTGGTTACAACAGCCTTGTTAAGCCGTTGTTAGAGCACTCCGGGATACCTGCACGATATCAATACATTCCTCCCTCTCTCTTCAGCTGAGCACGCAGACTGCGCTCACTGCCAGGGGACGCTCTCAGCAGCGCGTGCCCTTTGCAGAAGGCAGCCTGGGCTGTGCTTTACTGACCTGCTGCTGCTCGGCCGTGCTCTCAACGCGAGCTCCAGTCAGCCCACAGGCTGCCAGCTTCTCATCGTCTGTTCCAGATCCCCTTCGGTGCTGCAAGCAGCAGCTTATACCACTGCGCCACCGGGGGTATATGTGTATATTCTGTAGGACTTTCTCAGGGAATGACCAAACAGGCATTTCTAATGTGATTAATTTTTCTATTCTGGCTAAATCTTCATCAGCTGCCATTCTGAGGGATTGGATTTTTTGATTTTGTTGTACTAATGATGTAATTCCTGTCCCTGCTCCAGCTGCAAATGTAGCCATCAGAGTGGCAATGGTCAGGGCGGTTAAAGGTTTCCTTTTTTGTAAATGATGGTCAGGAACCATTTGATAATCATCAACAAAATCTTTGGTGTGGGAATACAAGAAAAGCTGTTCAGAGCAGCAGCTGTGGAGCAAGATAAACAGTATGAGAACCAAGGACACCTCTGGAAGGAGAAGGGTCTCACAGCTCTGATTGGACGCAGTGAAGGAGTGGAGTGCATGGGAAACAGCCTGAACCTTTAATTAATCAGCTGAGGCAAGTGTTGGGCCAGTTGTGGGAGCACAGGTGAAAGTAATGTAGGTGTGCTCCCAGAAGGGGTGGAGCTCAACTCCATCTCCTCTAGACCCCATTTAAGGGCTGACCACCACTAAGGCAGCATTTCTTGGAGACTGCTCCTTGGTGGAGAGTGCCTTAGTGGTTCCCAGCTGATTGATTGCTTCCATGTGGGTGAGATTTTCCTGTAAATAACCTTTTGGGTATTTACATTTACCATCTTTCCATTATTGTCACTGTACATACATATATATATATGTAATGTTTTGTTGTATGCATTGCAAAATATAGAAGTTGTGATATACATATACAGAAATATAATTGAGGGTATGTGAAAGTGTAACTGAGGGTGCAAATAGTGGAATAGTGTACAAAGTGTTGGAAATATCCTCAATAGTTTTTGGTCAGGATGGCATCTCTGATAAAAGTGTTTTTTTTTTTTTGTGATTGCAATGGTGGTTGTCCTGATAGCAGAAACGCACCTAAGCACACAATGTTACAGTTTTTATACCTTGTCTCCCGTATGTTTTCCCCTCCCCTTTCCTCTTTGGTTGGATATTCCAGGTTACAATTTTACCCGAGGTTTGCATTTGTTAATTACAATCTGAAATTTGTTAGTTCACGTGCTATCTTGTGCCAGTCAGTCGCCATCCTGCTGTTTTTGTTTCCAAGAAGTCTCGGTACTCTTATCGTATTGATATGCTGATTCCCTTCAAAGCTTCTTTTATTCTGTCCCAGGTGCGCTTCTGCTATCAGGGCGCCCGCCATTGCAATCGTGAATAAAAACTGCTTTTATCAGAGATACTGTACTGACCAAAAATTATTGAGGATATTTCCAACCGCTGTAATCTCATATCCCAAATGTGTCACTTGCTCTTGAGTTGTTTGTGCTTTCTGTAAACCAAGAAGCTCAGCAAACTCTCAGTCTATTGTACACAGTCCTTTTGTTGCTGTGGCATCCACGTGCTGCAGTAAAGTTTCACCCTAGGACGGAGGAATCCAGGTCTCAGGCTCGTGAGTTGACCGTCATTAAGCTGTTCTCACAACCCTGGGTAACACTGTCCAGGTTAACTGAGACTCTTCTCCCCATATTAAGGCTTTCCTATTCTAAGACAAATAACCTTAGGCTTCCTTTGGCCAAACCAGGCGGGAGAGACATGATTCAAATCCAGAAGGTAAACTCCACCTATTTGTCCCTTAACTTGGTTAATAAAGTGCATGGATTTGCCACCACTGAGTGTATCCATTCAAGATTCTATTACTTGCCCTCAAGTCTTGTACCAAACTATTGCACTTGCTATCAGAATTGGAATCCAAACTCCAAAAAGTTATCTTTTATTTCACTTACCCTTCTACAGTTGCATATCCCCAAAGGACACTGCTTTACCCTGACTGGGCAAGCTCTTGCTTTTAACTTCTATTTAGGGCTTCATGTTTGGCCCCGATGCCCCCACCGCTAAGTGTATCATATCTGGGATTGCTGTAACTCCTGGGGCTACCACATTGATTTGCCCAGTATGTGTTAAAGCCAGAGTTACAGTTTTTAATCAGTCAATATTGTTGCACTCTTAGCTCCAGTTTTATTCAATTTCTTGCCAGAGTAACCTGGCAGGTACAAGAATTTCTGTTTTCCTACTTAGCTTATACTTAATTAATCCAAAAACAAACCCCCAAAAAAAAACCAAAAAACAAACAAACAAAACAAAAAAACAAAACAAACAAAAAAACCCAACCATTTTCATGTTGGGCGGTAGCTTCTACTATTGAAACAAAACCATCTACAAGTGCTAAGGATACCATATCCACCAGAAAATAAACATCTTAATCCTGCTTTCCTAGATGCAATTTCCCATTGCAGTTTGCACACTGCTTTCCTTCCAGTGGGGAAGAGCCCCACCTCCGCCACTCCCCACCTCTTCATGAGTGGATCTCTGCATCCTACCACACTATTCAAACACCACAACATTAACAGCTTGTCATAGGTTACCCTAAAATCTACCTGCACCCATGGCAGGGGGGAAGTCGGCCCGCAGGCCGCTGGCCCAGAAGGAAAAGAAAAACAGGGAAAAGGAAATAAATACAGCGGCAACGATCTAAGGAGGCACAGTTATTTACTAAATACTATTTCAGAATACAGAATAACACAATATAATACAATATAATTGGAATTAAGGCTAACGAATCAAGTTTGTTGATTTATTTCTGTTTAAGCAAACCATCCTAATTATTTGAGAAGTGTGTACCATCCAGTTGACTCCTCACTGTTTTGCACTTCCTTACCCGAGGAATGTGAGTCATCATCACTTTTAGGTAACATCAGCAGTAGTCTGTCCTTGTTGTATGTCCTCAACTTTCTTCACCACTCAGGCCTCCAACAAAACTCCCCTTTCCCATTCCTCGTGTATCACTGTTCAGTTTCCTTAACTGCAGCTAAGGTAGACAATAAGCAGTCATTCTGCTGCCTCTGTTTGCCTTAACTGTGTATAGGCATTGCATTTAATTAGTGCAGTTGGTGCAATTTCACATCTGTTTGGGGCCAAGCCATAGAGATTGAGGATGTGTGGCCTAACGGATTGTAGACGACTCAGGAAGGTCTTTGTTTATTGTGTGAATAAGCATTTCCTGCACAACTTCCACCGCGTAGTGCTGCAGAAATATTGTGGAATATCAGTCGCTTTTCATTCTTGGTGGACCAGTTCAGTTCTCCTTTGCTTCATATGTCACTTCCAAACCTGACACAATGCTGATAACACCTTTCCCTTTTTGCGTCCTTTTGCTGCCCCCAATGACCTCTACTAGCTGCTCAACTACATCAGCTGCCATAGGAACATTCACAGAAGAATTTGGGATGCGCTTCATGTATTTTGTCGTTGGTTTGTTTCCCTTCTTGCCCTCCTACAGACTTTGCCCATTGGTCGCAGGTGGATACAGACCAAGCATACACTCTAAAGAGAGAAGCAGGGCTATATTTGTTGATATAATACAGATATGGTGTAGTGATTTAACAGTGACACAACAGGATCGGAGGTGGCTGGATACACTTGGTTATTTACTGCATAGAGGGTAGGGTTACACACACCCCTACAGGAGGCCCTGCCATTGAGTCACGAGGCTGAGAGTAGTTCCTCTTTTTTTCTCATGGCTTCAGACCACATAGGTAAGGAGCTAGGATGTGGCTGTGTCACAGGTTACCCTAAAATCTACCTGCACCCATGACAGGGGGGCAGTCGGCCCGCAGGCCGCTGGCCCAGAAGGAAAAGAAAAACAGGGAAAAGGAAAATAAATACAGCGGCAACGATCTAAGGAGGCACACTTATTTACTAAATACTATATCGGAATACAGAATAACTCAATATAATACAATATAATTGGAATTAAGGCTAACGAGTCAAGTAAAATAAGAGAGAGTGAGTCCCGAAACCGAGAGGCCTACTGTAACTCTAGGCGAAACGGCTGGAACGCTCCCACACGGCTCTCCCCCTGGCTGGCAGGATCCAAGAGAGCGAGTCCAGCACTGAAGTGAGATTATATAGTCCTGGTCATATGACTGACCGTGGTGTTCCCTGGGACATTCAGTCTTCTTTCTGTGAGCAGCAGATTCGTCAAAATTATCTATGCTTAACATGATGTTATGATGTGGAATACTGATAGCAAAATTACAAAATTGCAAAACCATGACACGGCTGTTCTTATTCCCAATTCCCTTACTATCTGTTTGTCAACATCTTCAAGATGTTTGTTCAACATCTTCATCAGTGACCTTGATGAGGGGATAGTGACCACCCTCAGCAAGATTGCTGATGACACAAAGTTGGGAGGATTGACTGACACGCCTGAAGGCTGTGCTGCCATTCAGCAAGACCTGGACAGGCTGGAGAGCTGGGCAGTAAGAAACCAGATGAGGTTTAACAAAAGCAAGTGTAGAGTCTTGCACCTAGGTAGAAATAATTGCATGCACCAGTACAGGCTGGGGGAAGACCTGCTGGAGAGGAGCTCTGCTGAGAGGGACCTGGGCGTCCTGGTGGACGACAGGTTGGCCATGAGCCAGCAGTGTGCCCTTGTAGCCAAAAAGGCCAATGGCATACTGGGGTGCATTAAAAAGAGCGTGTCCAGCAGGTCAAGGGAGGTGATCCTCCCCCTCTACTCTGCCCTGGTGAGGCCTCATCTGGAATATTGTGTCCAGTTCTGGGCTCCCCAGTACAAACAACACAGGGATCTCTTGGAAAGAGTCCAGCGGAGGGCCACAAAGATGGTGAAGGGCCTGGAGCATCTCCCCTGTGAGGAGATAATTAGGGAACTGGGTCTGTTTAGCCTTGAGAAAAGAAGGCTGAGAGGGGACTTGATCCAGGTTTATAAATACCTGAAGTGTGGGAGCCATACTGGCAATGCTGGTCTCTTGTCAGTAGTGCATGGGGACAGGCCTAGGGGTAGTGGGCTGAAACATCAGCATAGGAAGTTCTGCACAAATGTGTGCAAGAACTTCTTTACAGTGAGGGTGACGGAGCACTGGAACAGGCTGCCCAGGGGGGTGGTGGAGTCTCCTTCTCTGGAGATATTCAAGACCCTCCTGGATGCCGACCTGTGTGACGTGGTGTAAGGAGCCTGCTTTGGCAGGGGGGTTGGACTCGACGATCTCTAGTGGTCCCTTCCAACTCCTACAATTCTGTGATTCTGTGATTCTGTGATCCTGAAACTGTAACACTAACTGTAATATTTAGATTTACTTGTTGCTCCTTTGTTAGTGAACTCCTCATAGTTCCCGACTGCTTACCTTCTGTCCTGCAGAACGGTGTGGGTGTGCGTGTCTCCAGTCTCTCCAAAGTTCACTCAGGCGACACTGCCGATTCGGCTCGCTCAGCCACAGCTTGATTTGCTCCACGCAGTGGGTGCCATTTGCAGCCATTGAGGCACGGACTCAGATGTGAAGGATCCAAATCGTTTATTACATGCTCTCCCATCCCTTATATACTTTCACAAGTTTTTGTTTTCTAACTTTCCCATCTGCCCTTACAACTTTCCCAGCCACCTTTACATGACATCAAACCATTCTACAAAACACTTTTCAACTGTCCATGCAGGCATATATCCAATCAGAGCTGAGAGTCCCATCTTCTCCTTCTAGAGGTATCCTTCGAGGCATCCTACTGCTCCACCTGGACTGCCACAAGTCCATGGGGCCGGATGAGATCCACCCAAGAGTGCTGAGGGAACTGGCAGAGGTGGTAGCCGAGCCGCTTTCCATCATCTACCAGCTCTCCTTGTTGACTGGTGAGGTCCCAGAAGACTGGAGGCTTGCCGACGTGACTCCCATTTACAAGAAAGGTTGTAAGGAGTTTCCGGGGAACTACAGGCCTGTTAGCCTGACCTCGGTTCCAGGGAAGGTTATGGAACAGAAAGTCTTGAGGGAGATCACGCGGCATGTGCGGGATGGCCGGGGGATCAGGCCTAGCCAGCATGGGTTCGTGAAGGGCAGGTCCTGTTTCACCAACCTGATCTCCTTCTATGATCTAGTGACCCATCTGCTGGATGAGGGAAAGGCTGTTGATGTGCTCTACCTAGACTTCAGCAAAGCCTTCGACACTGTCTCCCATGCTATTCTCCTGCAGAAGCTGGCAGCCCGTGGCTTGGATGGGTACACTCTCGGCTGGGTAAGGAGCTGGCTGGAGGGCCGGGCTCAGAGAGTGGTGGTAAATGGAGTTAAATCCAGCTGGTGACCGGTCACGAGTGGTGTTCCCCAGGGGTCGGTGCTGGGGCCTGTCCTCTTCAACATCTTTATTGATGACCTCGATGAGGGCATCGAGTGCACCCTCAGTAAGTTCGCAGATGACACTAAATTGGCTGGGAGTGTGGATCTGCCTGGGGGTAGCGAGGCCCTACAGAGGGATCTAGACAGGCTGGAGAGCTGGGCTGAAGCCAATGGGATGAGGTTCAACAAGACCACTTCAGCCACAACAACCCCAGGCAGCGCTATAGGCTTGGGGCAGAGTGGCTGGAGGACTGTGTGGAGGAAATGGACCTGGGGGTACTGATTGATGCACGGCTGAACATGAGCCGACAGTGTGCCCGGGTGGCCAAGAAGGCCAACGGCATCCTGGCGTGTATCAAGAATGGTGTGGTGAGCAGGACTAAGGAAGTCATCCTGCCCCTGTACTCGGCATTGGTGAGGCCTCACCTCGAGTACTGTGTCCAGTTTTGGGCACCTCAGCACAAGAAAGATATGGAAGTACTGAGAAGGGCAACGAGGCTTGTTAAGGGAATCAGCCCTACGAGGAGAGGCTAAGGAAGCTGGGGCTTCATGTGTTTCCCTGAGTACAGCTCCCATCTACCTACCCCTTTTCCCTTCCCATTTTGGTGGGTGGGGAGCCCAAAGGCCTGCTAATCCCCTGTCACGAACATAGATTGATCTAGATAACACCATGACACTCTCCTGTGTGGATGCTCTGATGCAGCATCAGCTCAGAACGCCTTTTAAAGCTCTTACCACACTCAGGACACTTAAAGGGTTTCACCCCTATGTGGATGCGCTGGTGGAGCTTCAAAGCAGAACTCCATCTGAAGCTTTTCCCACACTCGGGGCATTTAAAGGATTTGTCTCCCAAGTGGACATTCTTGTGCACTTTCAAGCGAGAGCTGCTTTTGTAGCTCTTCCCACACTCAGTGCACTTATATGGTGTCACACCTGTGTGGACACGATGGTGGCACTTCAAATCACAACTGCTTTTGTAGCTCTTCCCACACTCAGTGCACTTAAATGGTCTCACTCCTGTGTGGACGCGATGGTGGCTCTTCAATTCAGAATTACTTTTGAAGTTCTTCCCACACTCAGAACACTTATATGGTCTCTCTCCTGTGTGGATGCGCTGGTGCAGCTGCAAATCATCACTGCGATTGAAACACTTCCCACACTCAAGGCACTTATATGGTTTCTCTCCTGTGTGGATGTGCTTGTGGCGCTTCAAATGAAAAGAAGTTCTGAAGCTCTTCCCACACTCAGTGCAGTTATATGGTCTCTCTCCTGTGTGGACGCGATGATGCTTGCTGAGGTTGGAACAGCTTTTGAAGCACCTCCCACACTCAAGGCACTTATATGGTCGGTCTCCTATGTGGACATGTTGGTGTCGTTTGTGTTGAGAACTACCTTTCAAGCTCTTCCCGCACTCAGGGCTCTTGTACAGTCTCTCTCTTCTGGGGATACACTGGTGGGAAGTGAGGCTCCCACTGTCCATGAAATTCTTTCCACAATCAGAGCACTCGAAGGCTCTCTCTCCTGTGTACGTGCACTGCTGGCCAGTGGGCTGGAGACTCCATTTCATGCTCTCTGCAGAATCACAGAACTCGTCATGCCTCTTTGCTGAGTGCGTGCACTGCTGGCTAGTGATGCTGGAATCCATTTTAAAGCTTTTCTCACACTCAGTGCATGGATTCTTCTTTTTCATCCGGCACGCATTCTTGCTCCTGGTTTCCTCAGGCTGCTTTGGACCTATGGTGAAGTCCACTGGGTTCCTCAATGTCATTCCCAGACGCTTTCCCAGGGGCTTCTTGATGTGCTCACCCTGACCTTGCTGCAGGCCTTCCTGGGCATCCCTTCTGATTTCTTTCACAGAGATGCGACCCCACTGTATTTCTGCTACGCAACTTCCCTGCTGAACCTCCTCTGTATTTTTGATCCCATCAGCTGCTGGATGACAAGAGGAAATCCAATAATAGCACATAGTGCCCAAAATAAAACACAGGCAGAGAAGGCTCTTACAGCCCCAACATTCCCCTTCCCTCCACCACCTCACCTGGGATGAGGTCTCCTGGCATGGCCTCAGGGCTACGCACATCTGGGATCCAGGGCTCTTCCCCTGCTTCAAGCAGGGAGATCAACACGGGCTTGGGGGCTGGAAGTGGAGCTTCAGGGAGAGAAACAGGGAACAAGAGAGCATTTCCCTCATGCTGGCACAGTGCTTGTTCAACAGCTCCACTCTGTGTCCCTCCCCAGAGAGAAATCACTATTTGGGCCTGAATGACATCATGCCTACAGCTTCCCTTGGAGCAAAGAATGATTTGACATCTCTAAACATTATGAAGGGTTACTCTTTCTTTCAAAATAACTTTACAGCAGATTATTTATTTTCATAGAAACTACCAGTGGTCAAGGCACTGTGGTGTTAGTCAGTATGTAGCTGCATGGCGATTATTCAGGGCCCAGCTTGCAAATGCTCATTCTGCACAGCCAAAGGTACCCTAACAAGGAGGAAAGGAAAACAATCACTCACCCAGTGAGGCCACGCACTGGTACGTCTCCAGCATCACGTCCCGGTAGAGCGCTCGCTGCGCAGGGTCCAGCAGCGCCCACTCCTCCCTGCTGAAATACACGGCCACCTCCGCAAAGCTCACGGGCTCCTGCAAGCAAAGAGGCTCCTTGCTGGGAACAGCCAAGGCCCAGGCAAGCAGCCTGCACAGGACACAACCTCCCATCCCAGCTGCATCTCTGTCCTCAGCA
This sequence comes from Excalfactoria chinensis, assembly GCF_039878825.1. NCBI lineage: Eukaryota > Metazoa > Chordata > Aves > Galliformes > Phasianidae > Excalfactoria > Excalfactoria chinensis. The sequence continues at coordinate 104,922 of NW_027315718.1, forward strand.
CACACACACTGGCTGGGAGCACCTCCCTCTTCCCCTGCATTCACATCCCTGGCCCCTTGGCCTCTCCTGCCCGCTTCCCCAACCCCTACCTCAGCTGGATGTGCTGCGGCCATTTGCTGCTCTCCTGCAGCCTGCGATGATCACGGCTGGAAGGCAGAAGTTGAACTGGAGCCTGCAGGGAGAAGAGAAATGGCAGGGGAGCTGTGAGGGAATGCAGCAGTCCCAGTCCCAGCTCAGCCCTTCTGCAGGGCACTGCCTGGACTTGCAGAGGAAGACAATGAGCCGAAGCACTGGAAACAGTCTGGCTCAAAGAGATGAACCGTCACAAAGCTGTCTCAAACTGGGAGGATGAAACAACTGGTAGCTGACACTTAGTTCAACAGCTGAGACTGAGCCAGAGACTTAAGACAAAGCATGGCAAGGAGGCAGTCATTTTACCCCAAATCAGGAAGCAGCCCAAGTGCCCCTCCAGCTCTGCTGCACTGCAGCGGGCTGCACTATGGGATCTGCCCTTGAGTAGGGCTGTCTCTGCAGCTCACACCTGCACAGAGATGCCTTGCAACTTGGCATCAAGACTCCTCAATACAGATCTTCTGTAGAACACCCGTGGTTACTTTGGAGGTTACATGTGTTCTCTAAGGGTCTTTCATAGAGAGACTGTGCAGGTTTGATTCCTTCCACACAAAGCCTTGACCAAGGTTGGGAACAGGAGAGGATCCAGCCTGTCATGGTTTTGCAATTTTGTAATTTTGCTATCAGTATTCCACATCATAACATCATGTTAAGCATAGATAATTTTGACGAATCTGCTGCTCACAGAAAGAAGACTGAATGTCCCAGGGAACACCACGGTCAGTCATATGACCAGGACTATATAATCTCACTTCAGTGCTGGACTCGCTCTCTTGGATCCTGCCAGCCAGGGGGAGAGCCGTGTGGGAGCGTTCCAGCCGTTTCGCCTAGAGTTACAGTAGGCCTCTCGGTTTCGGGACTCACTCTCTCTTATTTTACTTGACTCGTTAGCCTTAATTCCAATTATATTGTATTATATTGAGTTATTCTGTATTCCGATATAGTATTTAGTAAATAAGTGTGCCTCCTTAGATCGTTACCGCTGTATTTATTTTCCTTTTCCCTGTTTTTCTTTTCCTTCTGGGCCAGCGGCCTGCGGGCCAACTGCCCCCCTGTCATGGGTGCAGGTAGATTTTAGGGTAACCTGTGACACAGCCACATCCTGGCTCCTTACCTATGTGGTCTGAAGCCATGAGAAAAAAAGAGGAACTACTCTGAGCCTCATGACTCAATGGCAGGGCCTCCTGTAGGGGTGTGTGTAACCCTACCCTCTATGCAGTAAATAACCAAGTGTATCCAGCCACCTCCGATCCTGTTGTGTCCATGTTCAATCACTACACCATATCTGTATTATATCAACAAATATAGCCCTGCTTCTCCCTTTAGAGTGTATGCTTGGTTTGTATCCACCTGCGACCAATGGGCAAAGTCTGTAGGAGGGCAAGAAGGGAAACAAACCAACGAGAAAATACATGAAGCGCATCCCAAATTCTTCTGTGAATGTTCCTATGGCAGATGATGTAGTTGAGCAGCTAGTAGAGGTCATTGGGGGCAGCAAAAGGACACAAAAAGGGAAAGGTGTTATCAGCATCGTGTCAGGTTTGGAAGTGACATATGAAGCAAAGGAGAACTGAACTGGTCCACCAAGAATGAAAAGCGACTGATATTCCACAATATTTCTGCAGCACTACGCGGTGGAAGTTGTGCAGGAAATGCTTATTCACACAATAAACAAAGACCTTCCTGAGTCGTCTACAATCCGTTAGGCCACACATTCTCAATCTCTATGGCTTGGCCCCCAAACAGATGTGAAATTGCACCAACTGCACTAATTAAATGCAATGCCTATACACAGTTAAGGCAAACAGAGGCAGCAGAATGACTGCTTATTGTCTACCTTAGCTGCAGTTAAGGAAACTGAACAGTGATACACGAGGAATGGGAAAGGGGAGTTTTGTTGGAGGCCTGAGTGGTGAAGAAAGTTGAGGACATACAACAAGGACAGACTACTGCTGATGTTACCTAAAAGTGATGATGACTCACATTCCTCGGGTAAGGAAGTGCAAAACAGTGAGGAGTCAACTGGATGGTACACACTTCTCAAATCAATAGGATGGCTTACTAAACACATAAATAAATCAACAAAACATCCAACCATACAGAGATCATTTTTCCATCTCCTGAGAAGAGAGAGTATCTGACACCACTGCAGCCAGACCAGCCTGGGACGGTCACAACCACCACCAGCCGATGCTGTGCTGGTAATTTTAACTGAACTGGGAAGGCAACTTATCAGATAGTAGCAGTGCGAGACAGAACAATTAAGGCATCGTGGATTTATCCCTCTTTGAGATGGCACGACCTGTTCAGAATTCAGCACCGAGACAATTCCCTGCTTTTCTTAGCAGCCCTTGGAAGGCAACTGGCAATGCTGCGCTCATTCTGCTACACGGCAGGACACAGTGATAAGGCCAGTGTTGTTAGATGAGGACAGAAAACCTCACCAGAGGCACTCAGTGCCTGTGTTCAAAATGTAGTGAGTAGGAGAACAAATTCTACTCAGACGTCTAATCATGCACGTAAATGAAGCACAATTCAATATTTAAATGGAACTGGATGTCACTGGGATATGGCAGTGTAACTTCCTTTCCCACTTGCTATGGCTGATGCAAATGAGAGAGACTGTAGAGTGGATGGGGAGAGAGACGCATCCTGCTCACCCCTCCTCGCCCTCAACCCCTCCTTCAGCTACACCCTCAGCTCCCTTCTTCAGCCTGGCCTTGCTCACAAGGCGCTGCACACCAAGACAATGCACAACACACCAGGAAACGCTCCGGCTAAAACAGATGAACGGCCATAAAATTGCCTCAAAATGGGGACAGCAGAACTCTGCTTCAACGGCTGGGGCACAAGTGAGCATGCTCTGAGCCTAGGGACTCAGCAGGAGGGCCTGCACTGTGTGTGCATTTAACCCTGACCTCTATGCAATAAACAGCCACGTGGTTACAACAGCCCACAGGCTGCCAGCTTCTCATCGTCTGTTCCAAAGCCCAGTGCCGGATCTGCTGCAGAAGCTGAACGCGCTCAGAGCACACAGCTGTGAGCTCAAGGCATCTGCAGCTGCCGGGACAGCCCGAACAAAAGCCTTGCCAGGGCTTTGCACAACCCCAGCCGAGCCATCAGGCAAGCGCTCAGCAAACAAAAGGGAACGCCATTTCAAGGGCCGCCAGAGGCACATGTTGCCCGCAGGGTCCCCGAAGGGAAGCTGGGGGCTGCCGTGGAGGAGGAGCACGGGGAGTGGAAGTTTCCTCTCGGAGGATTCACATGAAGACACTTTAAAGGAGGCATCGGAAGTTTAAAGCTTCCATCAATCCACGCGTGCAGAGCTGCAGAGCGAGGCCGTCTCGTGTCTCCCGTGGCCCAGAGGAAGAACTGCAGCCCCAGCTGCGCTGTGTTACAGAGATCCAACCGGGCAGCAGAGCACGCTGACCTCCTCTGCTCCCTTCCTCACTGTCCCAGCTCCAATCCCTTCCCGTGGCCCTCGGAGCCCAGCCCGGGCTGCAGAAACTGCTCCCCTGCTGGCAGCCCGTCTGGGCCAGCAAACCTGCTGCGCTGAGTGGGAGCTGGAGCCGGGACCAGGGTCCCGCCTCGGGTACGGCAGTGCGGGTTCCGCCCCGTCCGGGGCCGCTCCCCGCTCCTCTCCCGGCGCTGCTGGCAGGGGGCAGGAAGCGTGCGCTGCTCTGCACGAGCCACGAAGGGCACCTACCTTGGGTGCGGAGCAGGCTGCTCCCAGCTCTGGTGCAGGTAGCCAGGCTCCTCGGAGTCGCGGAGAGCAGAGGATGCCGAGTGCCCTCAGCCCGGAGCTGGCCGCAGGACGGCCTTGGTGCACCTCCTGCCACCGCGGTGCTGCCCGGATGCCTTCCAGCCAGGCTCTCGCCTCTTCCGCACAGGCTCAGTAGGGCAGGAATTCCCACAGCGAGCACGCCCCGAGCCGGCTGCCAGGCGCTCGGCAGTTTCACAGCTCGTTCTCGTGGCACATCTGCATCCGGGGGACGGGGGATGAGGGGAGGGGAGGAGGCAGGGAGGGATGTGGGCTGTGTTTTGTTACGCTAGTGAAGCATCGCTTTCTGCCGGCTCTCTTTGCTTCCTTCGCTGGGGACATTCGCACACCCTTGAGGCCAGGCATCCCGCCCTTGCTGTCCTGGCGTTCCTTTCACTCCTCCACGAGTATGTCCCAGCAAGAGGCAATCTCCGGTACAGCACCGGAGGACGTTCTGGGTTGAACAGAACTCTTGCAATGGAACCGAGCTGTGGGTAGGAGCTTTACCCAGAAGCTGCTGTAAGAATACGACCTTCCCCAGATCCTTGTCTAAGGGTCCTAAGAAGTTTTTTGTGCAGCGATACCATGGGGTTCTGTGTGGGTTTGTGGTCCGTGTGGCTGGCTGTTGTGGATTCCTGTGACAAAACCAGACAAAGTCTAGTGTGGTACATAAAGGGATAGCTTTATTCAATTAAACAAGGTGGTAAAGTGAGGAAAACAGAGTTGGACGCTGAGGGGAGTCTGTACTCCACCAGGGTGGCAATTTGAACAAAGGATCGGTTCTGCATTTATACAGTTCTTGTCTCTCGTATACATTCCTGTCATTCTTGCGGCTGTGCAGGTTATTTCTGGGGTCGTAGGTTGTTGTGGGGGTGAAAGTCAGCAGTCTTTTCTGTTATTCTTTGGTTGTTTTCTACCAGCTTATGTGCCCCACAATGAGTAGTTTGCAGTGCCTGCAGCTTCTTAGTTTCCCTGCTTTACAACACGATTTACATTTTACTGCACTGTTTACATTCCAGGACACCTGAGGAAGCACCACTGAGTTTCGATTTGACTAACAAACTTAACCCTTACCTATCACAATGCCTCCTTTTCTATTTTATCCTGATTTTGTTCATCAAATCGTTTTACTGCTTCTTTAGCCCTTTGGAGGTTAGATTCCTCCTCTTCCCTGCTACTGATACGTTCTGATTGTTTTCTTACTGACATTAATCGGGCTGTTTTTAACCGTCCCTTAACAATAGCAATAAGTTTATTGAACAGAAATGGTCCAACAGTTAGTCTCAGGATTAATAAAATCAGAGGTCCGGCTAAAGAGGACAGCAAGGTAGTCAGCCAGGGAGAGCGGTTAAACATTGATTCATTGCAGCTTTGTTGCATCTCTCTCCTTTCTGCGTTTTTCTGGTCCCTCTCGTAGTTTGGTCATTGTGTCTCTTACAACCCCAGTATGGTCAGCGTATACCCAGCACTCCTCTCAAAGTGCAGCAGACAGCCCCCCCTCAACCCCGTGTTTAAAAAGGAAAGGCCTAATCCACGTGTATTTTATAGGACTACCTCGGGTAATGACCAAACAGACTTTTCTAATGTGATTTTTTTTTTTTTTTTTCTTTTCTATTCTGGCTAAATCTTCATCTGCTGCCATTCTGAGGGATTGGACTTTTTGATTTTGTTGTACTAATGATGTAATTCCTGTCCCTGCTCCAGCTGCAAATGTAGCCATCAGAGTGGCTATGGTCAGGGCGGTTAAAGGTTCCCTTTTTTGTAAATGATGGTCAGGAACCATTTGGTAATCATCAACAAAATCTTTGGGGTGATATATTATTCAGGGGACAACTGTAGTCTCATAGTTTGGTCGCTGTGTCTCTTACAACCCCAGTATGGTCAACATATGTGCAGCACTCCTCACAAAGTACGGCGTACAGCTCCCCCCCTTCTTCCCCTTCCCGCTGCTGTAAAAAGATTAGGGGGTGACCCTACGTACCAAGTGCAGTACATTCCAAATTGCCAGACACCAACTGACTGCCATACCTTTTGTGGGAATCAATTGTTGTATCTGCATTTAGAACAAGATAAGAATATTTTATTTCAAGGTCTCACTAAGTGAAGCAATTTGTAGTTATTAAAAATTAGGTAAAATTCATATGTACAAGGTCTGCAGCTCCTGTGTGTCCAGATGTCTGAAACAGAACTACTGATTTTTGGTGCTGGACAAACAAGACCTGAGTAATGAAGGATCCAAAGAGGAGAAGTTAAAATAATTCACAATATACCTGTATAAACTAACACAATGTATGCTTAGATATATATATATATGTGTGTGTAATGTTTTGTTGTACACATTGTAAAAATATACAAGTCGTGATATACCTGTACAGAAGTATAATTGAGGGTATGTGGAAGTGTAACTGGGGGTACAAATAGTGGAATAGTGTACAAAGGAAAATGGGTTAAAGAGAATGTGAGCTTATCTGCGCTGGTATGAGAGCAACCCACCTGCATTGTTCCCCAGCACACCCCCAGCAAATAATCTTGGAGTGAGAGAGAGCCAGGGAAGGAGACTGCTGCTGTAAACAGTGAAGGGGGAGGTGGAGAGGACGGGCCAATGGAAGTGAGAACAGCCTTCATGTGCAGAGATCAGCCTTCATGTGCAGAGATCTAGGAAACCTGAAATCCCAGTGTTAGCATGTGGAGAGTCTTATTGGCAACTGGCTAGCTGAGAAGGGTCACGTAAACACAGTGCAGCTAAACAAGCAGCCATACCACCTGCAAGGACAGCAAGAACAACAGGATGCTCTGTGATGGTGAGAAACTAGCCCTGGTTTTGTGAACTCAGCAAGGGAGTAACTATCAGGACGATAATTACAAATTGCAAATATACTTGGGGATGGTATGTAATTGGGAACCAATGATGTTCTCTGCTTTTGCACTATCTGTGAGCTAATTATCTGCATTATAAATATACACGCAGCTGAGCAATAATCATATGTCAATGACAGGTGGGGTCATTTGCTTTTCTCCTGCCGTCTCCGACAAATGGTGACCCTCGACGTGATCTACAAGGAAGGATCGGAGCGGGGAAGGTGTTTGGATCCTTAAGCAGCGGGGATACCATGCACCAGGAAAAGAAGATGCAGGTGCTCTAGGTGACCTTATAGAAGGGCCTAGCCGATACGGGCCGCCGACATCCTTAAGACTGCAACAGCGTGCTGACAAATAGGTGTGGGAAGGAAAGCGGCTTATGAATTATTTTCTTGCTTTTTTTAAAAAAAAGCGTCAGGTATTTTCTTGCTTTTTGAAAAAAAAAAAAAAAGCGTCAGGTTAAGGGGATAGACTTGCAAAAGGAACTCCACGAGTTATTAGCGTATGGGTATGCTAAAGGGTTATTTCAGAATCCGCATTAAGAAATGGTCCAACATTTAGTCTCAGGATTACTAAAATCAGTGGTTGTCCCACTAAAGTGGACAGCAAGGTAGTCAGCCAGGGAGAGCAGTTAAATATTGATTCATTGCAGCTTTGTTGCATCTCTCTCCTTTCTCAGTTTTTCTAGTCCCTCTTGTAGTTTGGTCATTGTGTCTCTTACAACCCCAGTATGGTCAGTGTATACGCAGCACTCCTCTCAAAGTTCAGCACACAGCCCCCTCCCCCACACCCTCCTGCTGTAAAAAGATTAGGTCTAATGTACTTGGGGGTGACCCTACATACCAAGTGCAGTACACTCCAAATTGCTAGTATAAACTAACACAATGTATGTTTAGATATATATATATATATGTAATGTTTTGTTGTACACATTGTAAAAATATACAAGTTGTGATATACCTATACAGAAGTATAATTGAGGGTATGTGGAAGTGTAACTGAGGGTACAAATAGTGGAATAGTGTACAAAGAAAACTGGTTAAAGAGAAAGTGAGTTTATCTGCACTGGTATGAGAGCAACCCACCTGCACTGTTCCCCACCCCCACCCCCAGCAAGTAATCTTGGAGTGAGAGAGAGCCAGGGAAGGAGACTGCTGCTGTAAACAGTGAAGGGGGATGTGGAGAAGGCAAGGCAATGGTAGTGAGAATAGCCTTCATGTGCAGAGATCTCGGAAACATGAAATCCCGGTGTTAGTGCTGGACACCTCTGGAGAGGAGGTGAAAGTGAAATAGGATGTTAGTAGTTTATGGTGAGAGTTTGTAAAGTGAGAAAGTTTGGGTTAAGGAATGAATAGGTGGAGTTTACCCTCTGGATTTGAAGCATGTCTCTTCTGCCTGGTTTGGCCAATATGGGGAGAAGAGACTCAGTTAAGCAGAACAGTGTTACCCAGGGTTGTGAGAACAGCTTAATGATTTTTGGGAACTGGTCAACTCATGAGCCTGAGACCTGGGATCCTCCATCCCAGGGTGGAACTTTACTGCAGCACATGGATGCCATAGCAACAAAAGAGATCTGTGCAATGGTCTATGAGTTTGCCGAGTTTCTTGGTTGACAGAAAGCAGAAACAACTCAACAGCAAGTGACATATTTGGGAGATTACAGGTGGACTTTGAACCTTAAGGAATGCCAGGAAAGAAGCCATCTGCCAAATCCCTGAGCCGCAAATTGCCAAGGAAGTGAGTAAGGGATGGCCATGGTGCCTGAGGGCAGTGGCTGCACTGGTGCTCAATATTCAAGAAGCCTGTAAGCCTACATTGGGCCAAAAGGATACCATTTTAATATCTCATACAGTGTTTACTGTACTGAGTCAAAAAGGGGACATTGGCTCTCACCTCAAAGATCCCTGAAATATCAGGCCCATCCTGATAGAGCAGGATGATGTAGAAATAATTGTAACTAATATTGTCAACCTGGTATCTTTCCTTAGCGGAACTCCTGCAGAACCAGCATTGCATGACTGCTTTCAAACAACTGAAGCTGCACATTTCAGATGGTCAGTCGGACCTGAAGGACCAAACCCTTAGAAGATGCAGAAGTTCCTGGTTTACTGACAGCTGCAGACAAGGAGACTGTAAGGCAGGATATGCAGTAACTGCTATTGACCAGGATCCAAGGACTATTAGCACAAACATCATCTTTGAAATCTCTATTTCATCATTTTCAAGTTGGGGACTTGTCATGGAGTCCACTTTAGAGCTCACTCCGTGACAGCAGGAACAAGCCCAGGGGGAAAAGGAACAAAAGTATCTCCCTCCTCTAACAGCGCGGTGTGGCATAGTGTGGCGCAGCCCAGCCACATGCGCTGTGGGAGAGGGGAAGGGAAGGGAGACCGTGAATGGGTCTAGGAGAAAAAAAAATGAAGAAAGGATGATCTGAGAACGAACGGCAGTTTAATAAAGCCAGTAACACTAAACAATAAGAGAGTTTCAACAAGAAGAAAACCAAGTCCTAATCTCACTGACGGGCTGTGGGAGGCGGGAAGTTCTGACCATGCTGTCTCCTCGCAGGGAGCCGGGCCAGAAAACCCCGTCCCATTCCCGACCTTCCCTCCGGTGCGGCTCCCCACATGCCCATTTAAGGCAGTCCACAGAAAAAAAAACAACACTTCTCCCCTTAACTCCCATTATCCCACATGATGTTCTGATGTGGAATACCAACACCAACCAAATTACAAAACCATAACAAGCATCTCCCCTATTAAGAAAGGAAATGCCTTCTCCAGAAGCAAGCACTGCACTGGATAGGGCACCAAAACCAAACCCTGCTGCACCTTTCAATCTCCTCATTCCACATGCTGACATTTATTTTAAGAGCAAAAACAAGACTACAGTGAAGAAATCTCCAAAACAACTCAGCTACTTTATTCACCCCCTTGCCTTTCTACTACAGAAGATTCTCAGAAAACCTCCAAGAGCCACGTTACTGCTCTCCTGACCCTTCTCTCAGACTCATCAGTGCACTCAGAAATGACTGAGACATGCACACAGACACACAGCAGATCCCTACAAAGCCGCTTCTCCATTAGGAAACAGCATCAAAAAGTGGCCATCGAGAAGAGCGGAAGTGGAAAGCCAGCATGGTGAGAGAACTGCTTTGGGCAGCAAGGAAAGGTCATCTGAAGCTCCTGGGTTAAGTCCCTTCTGAAGAGGGGGCCAGCAATGCTGTCTCCTTTACAGACTCTTCCTGCGTGGGGAGAAGCATTGGTCTCCCTCATCCCTGGGCTCTCCAGCATCCTGAGGGTCTCTCTGCAGGGGGCTTTCCCATGAGAAATGAGGGGCCAGCACTGAGCGAAAATCTTCCTGCAAGAGATGTACTCCCAGGGGCTACCTGTCCTGTGGACTGCAATGTTTAATGAGGATTGAGCTCTGCATGAAGGTTTTCTGGGAGTGTGTAATCGGGTTATCTAGATTTACCTGTGATAGAGGCTGCCGCCCCTGCAAGGAGGGGAATGAACAAAAACAGTGGCAGCAATCTAAGGAGAAAACTTATTTTACTAAATACGAATAATATTGGAATACAAGATGACACAATATGATACAATATAATTGCAACTACTAAATCAAACAAGACAGAGAGAGAGAAAGAAAAAGAGTCCCTGAGAACCAGGGAGCCTACTGTGATCTCTAGGCGACAGGCTGGAACGTTGCTGATAGAGGGAGACGGCAGGGATGGAGTGCTACAAAAGCGATAGACAGAGCGAAAAGAAGAATGTTCCAGCCTGGGAGTGAGATTATATATGTGTCCTCCTCCAGTGATTTGTCTCTGGCCGCGTCGTCCCCTGGGATATGTAGTTCTCCTCCAGGAGCTGAGTACTCGGGATGCTGCCATTCCACAGAACTGGAGCATGAACCTTCCACACTTCCGCATACCCTCTGTTACATTTCCGCGTACCCTCTATTACACTTCTGTATGCCATTAACAACTACACTTTCTTATACCACCAAAACAGTTTTCCACTATTTGTACCCTCAGTTAATGATTCATACTGCACATGATGTCATGATGTACAATATTGACAGCAACAGCACAAAACAATGACAGAGTGTGAGGAGCTCTCTGCTCAGCACAAGGCCCTTCTTACACTCAAAGCTTCCTGCCATATGAACTCACTGGTGGAGACATTCTGGTACCACAGCAGATGGGATTCTCTGAGGGAGAAAAAAGACAACTTCCCAGGCATCTCCCTGCATGCAGGCCTGGCCAAAATGCTCCACCAGACAGAAGGATTAGTTTAGCAATGGTCTCTCTCCTGTGTGCATATACTGGTGCAGCTTTAATTCAGAACTCCTTTTGAAGCTCTTCCCACACTCAGGACACGGAAAGGGTCTCTCTCCTGTGTGGATGCGCTGGTGAATCCTCAATTCAGAACGCCATTTGAAGCTCATCCCACACTCAGCACACTTAAATGGTCTCTCTCCTGTGTGGTCACGATGGTGCTTGGTGAGGATGTAACTGCTTTTGAAGCTCTTCCCACACTCAGAACACTTATATGGTCGCTCTCCTGTATGGATGCACAGGTGTGTCTTCAATGAACAGCTCTTTTTGAAGCTCTTACCACACTCAGGACACACATAGGGTCGCTCTCCTGTGTGCATGCGCTGGTGCATCTTCAATACAGAATGCTTTTTGAAGCTCTTCCCACACTCAGTGCACTTAAAGGGTCTCTCTCCTGTGTGGATGTGATGGTGGTTGGTGAGGCCGGAAATGCTTTTGAAGCTCTTCCCACACTCAGTGCACTTATATGGTCGCTCTCCTGTGTGGACGCGCTGGTGAGTCTTCAATACAGAAATCCTTTTGAAGCTCCTCCCACACTCAGTGCACTTAAATGGTCTCTCTTCTCTGTGGATGCGATGGTGGTCGGTGAGGTTGGAAAAGCTTTTGAAGCTCTTCCCACACTCAAGGCACTTATACGGTCGCTCCCCTGTATGGATACGTTGGTGTCTTTTGAGGGTAGAACTATATTTAAAGATCTTCCCACACTCAGGGCACTTGTACAGTCTCTCTCTTCTGTGGATACGCTGGTGGGAAGTGAGGCTCCCACTGTCCGTGAAATTCTTTCCACAATCAGAGCACTCGAAGGCTTTCTCTCCTGTGTACATGCACTGCTGGCCAGTGGGGTGAAGTCTCCATTTCATGCTCTCTGCAGAATCACAGATCTCATCATGCCTCTTTGCAGAGTGCGTGCATGGCTGGCTAGTGATGCTGGAATCCATTTTAAAGCTTTTCTCACACTCAGTGCACGGATTCTGCTTTTTCATCCGGCACGCATCCTTGCTCCTGGTTTCCTCAGGCTGCTTTGGACCTATGGTGAAGTCCACTGGGTTCCTCAGTGTCATTCCCAGACGCTTTCCCAGGGGCTTCTTGATGTGCTCACCCTGACCTTGCTGCAGGCCTTCCTGGGCATCCCTTCTGATTTCTTTCACAGAGATGTGACCCCACCGTATTTCTGCTACGCAACTTCCCTGCTGAACCTCCTTTGTATTTTTGATCCCATCAGCTGCTGGATGACAAGAGGAAATCCAATAATAGCACACAGTGCCCAAAATAAGACACAGGCAGAGAAGGCTCTTACAGCCCCAACATTCCCCTTCCCTCCACCACCTCACCTGGGATGAGGTCTCCTGGCATGGCCTCAGGGCTACGCACATCTGGGATCCAGGGCTCTTCCCCTGCTTCAAGCAGGGAGATCAACACGGGCTTGGGGGCTGGAAGTGGAGCTTCAGGGAGAGAAACAGGGAACAAGAAAGCATTTCCCTCATGCTTGCACAGTGCCTGTTCAACAGCTCCACTCTGTGTCCCTCCCCAGGGAGAAACCACCACTTGGGCATGAATGACATCATGCCTACAGCTTCCCTTGGAGCAAAGAATGCTTTGACATCTCTAAACATTATGAAGTGATATTTTTTCTTTCAAATTAACTTTACAACAACTTATTTATTTTCATAGAAACTACCAGTGGTCAAGGCATCAAAATATTGATGGCAATTGCATGGAAAATCGTAAATTCCACAGCACTATACAGAGAGTCATCTGTGAGCTGGAGCTGGTGGCACCATGCAACACACAACACAAGGGCTGGTTTTCTCCCTCCTAGCTGATGCCAGCAGTGATTCTGCAGCTTTGGTCAGAGTGCCGTGCATACTAATCCCTTCTGAAACTCATGCTTCTCAGAATCTCCTTTCTTGCTGGCACTGTGGTGTTAGTCAGTATGTAGCTGCATGGCGTTTATTCAAGGCCTGGCTTGCAGAGGCTCATTCTTCACAGCCAAAGGTGCCCTAACGAGGAGGAAAGGAAAACAATCACTCACCCAGCGAGGCCACGCACTGGTACGTCTCCAGCATCACGTCCCGGTAGAGCGCTCGCTGCGCAGGGTCCAGCAGCGCCCACTCCTCCCTGCTGAAATACACGGCCACCTCCGCAAAGCTCACAGGCTCCTGCAAGCAAAGAGGCTCCTTGCTGGGAACAGCCAAGGCCCAGGCAAGCAGCCTGCACAGGACACAACCTCCCATCCCAGCTGCTTCTCTGTCCTCAGCACACACACGCTGGCTGAGGGCACCTCCCTCTTCCCCTGCATTCACATCCCTGGCCCCTTGGCCTCTCCTGCCTGCTTCCCCAACCCCTACCTCAGCTGGATGTGCTGCGGCCATTTGCTGCTCTCCTGCAGCCTGCGATGATCACGGCTGGAAGGCAGAAGTTGAACTGGAGCCTGCAGGGAGAAGAGAAATGGCAGGGGAGCTGTGAGGGAATGCAGCAGTCCCAGTCCCAGCTCAGCCCTTCTGCAGGGCACTGCCTGGACTTGCAGAGGAAGACAATGAGCCGAAGCACTGGAAACAGTCTGGCTCAAAGAGATGAACCGTCACAAAGCTGTCTCAAAGTGGGAGGATGAAACAACTGGTAGCTGACACTTAGTTCAACAGCTGAGAATGAGCCGGGGACTTAAGACAAAGCATGGCAAGGAGGCAGTCATTTTACCCCAAATCAGGGAGCAGCCCAAGTGCCCCTCCAGCTCTGCTGCACTTCAGCAGGCTGCACTATGGGATCTGCCCTCGAGAAGGGCTGTCTCTGCAGCTCACACCTGCCCAGAGATGCCTTGCAACTTGACATCAAGACTCCTTCTCAATACACAGCTTCTGTAAGACACCTGTGGTTACTTTGGAGCTTTCATGTGTTCTCTAAGGTTCTGTCTCAGAGGGACTGAGCAGGTTTGATTCCTTCCACACAAAGTGTTGACCAAGCCTGGGACTAGGAGAGAATCCAGCCACATCCTACCTCCTTACCTCTGTGGTCAGAAGCCATGAGAAAGGAAGGGGAACTACTCTGAGCCTCGTGACTCAATGGCAGGGCCTCCTGTAGGGGTTTGTGTAACCCTACCCTCCATGCAGTAAATAACCAAGTGTATCCAGCCACTTCCAATGCTGTTGTGTCACTGTTAAATCACTACAGCATATCCGTATTATATCAACAAATATAGTCCTGCTTCTCCCTTTAGAGTGTATGCTGTGTCTGGATCCACTTCTGACGAACAGGCAAAGTCTGCAGGACAGCAAGAGGGGAAACAAACCGATGATATGAGACATGAAGCTCATCTCAAATTCTCCTGTGAATGTTCTCGTGGCAGCTGCTGTAGTTGAGCAGCAAGCAGAGTTCACTGGGGGCAGTAAAAGAATGTAAAAGGGGAAAGGCATTATCAGCATCGTGTCAGGTTTGGAAGTGACATATGAAGCAAAGGAGAACTGCACTGGTCCCCCCAGAATCAAAAGCGAATGATATTCCACAATATTTATGCTGTGCTACGCAGTGGAATTTTTGCAGGTAATGCTTATTTGCACAATAAACAAAGACCTCTTTCAGTCGCCTACAATCCTTTAGGCCACACTTCCTCAACATCTATGGTTTAGCTCCCAACAGATGTGAAACTGCACCAATAGCACTAATTAAAGGCACTGCCTCTGTACTGTTAAGGCAATCAGAGGCAGCAGAATGACGGCTTGTTGTCTACCTTAGCTGCAGTTAAGGAAACTGAACAGTGATACACGAGGAATGGGAAAGGGGAGTTTTGTTGGAGGTCTGAGAGGTGAAGAAAGTTGAGGACATACAAGGACAGCCTGTGCCAACTCGGGGATCATTTCATTAACTGCAAGCAAGCCTAAAGTTGACAGCTACCCAAGAAAGAGCTGTAGAAATACTGTTAGAAAATGGTACGGCCATCCAACCATCCAGCAGGAGATGCAGAAAAGCACCTGGTTCATGGAAGAACACCATGAATGCAACCCCCAACACACAAACACAGCGAGCCTCAGCACAGATGGCAGCTGCCATCAACAAAACATCCAACCACACAGAGATTATTTTTCCATCTCCTGAGAAGCGAGAGTATCAGAGACCACTGCAGAAAAACCAGCCTGTGACAGTCACAGCCACCACCCGCTGATGCTGTGCTGTAATTTTAACTGAATCGTGAAGGCAACTTATCAAATAGTAGCACTGCTAAACAGAACAATTAAGGCAATAAACAACCACGTGGTTACAACAGCCTTGTTAAGCCGTTGTTAGAGCACTCCAGGATACCTGCACGATATCAATAAATACATTCCTCCCTCTCTCTTCAGCTGAGCACGCAGACTGCGCTCACTGCCAGGGGACGCTCTCAGCAGCGCGTGCCCTTTGCAGAAGGCAGCCTGGGCTGTGCTTTACTGACCTGCTGCTGCTCGGCCGTGCTCTCTACGCGAGCTCCAGTCAGCCCACAGGCTGCCAGCTTCTCATCGTCTGTTCCAGAGCCCAGTGCCGGAGCTGTGCAGAAGCTGCAACGCGCTCAGGGCCCGCAACTGTGCGATCAAGGCATCTGCAGCTGTCGGGACAGCCTGAACTGACAGACTGGGCTGCTTAAACTTTTCCCCTGGTTGGAGCCCGTCTGGGCCAGCAAACCTGCTGCGCTGAGTGGGAGCTGGAGCCGGGACCAGGGTCCCGCCTCGGGTACGGCAGTGCGGGTTCCGCCCCGTCCGGGGCCGCTCCCCGCTCCTCTCCCGGCGCTGCTGGCAGGGGGCAGGAAGCGTGCGCTGCTCTGCACGAGCCACGAAGGGCACCTACCTTGGGTGCGGAGCAGGCTGCTCCCAGCTCTGGTGCAGGTAGCCAGGCTCCTCGGAGTCGCGGAGAGCAGAGGATGCCGAGTGCCCTCAGCCCGGAGCTGGCCGCAGGACGGCCTTGGTGCACCTCCTGCCACCGCGGTGCTGCCCGGATGCCTTCCAGCCAGGCTCTCGCCTCTTCCGCACAGGCTCAGGAAGGCGCTAATGAAGCACCGCTTTCTGCCGGCTCTCTTTGTTTCTCCAGAGGGGGACGACAAAGATGATCAGGGGACTGGAACACCTCCCCTATGACGACAGGCTGAGGAAGCTGGGCTTGTTCAGTCTGGAGAAATGAAGGCTGCGGGGTGACCTCATTGCAGCCTTTCAGTGCCTGAAGGGAACCTATATGCAGGAGGGGAGTAAACTCTTCGAAAGGGCTGATGATATAGCAGGACATGCAGAAATGACTTAAAGAAGAGTTTGTTGGGTGCAGACAATGGGGTTCAAAGGCATGGAGAGGGGTCAGAAGATGCTGCTTCTCTCAAGTGCCTGTATACTAATGTGCAAAGCATGGGAAATAAACAAGAATTCGAGTTCTGTGTGCAGTAGCGTGGCCATGATCTCATTGCGATCACGGAGACGTGGCGGGACAGCTTGCATGACTGGAATGTTGTCATGGAGGGCTATGTGCTTTTTAGGAAAGATCGGCTGGCAAGGCGGGGTGGTGGAGTTGCTCTTTATGTGACAAAGCAGCTAGAATGTATAGAACTCCACCTGGGCGAGAGTGATGTAGCAGTCGAGAGCTTGTGGGTGAGAATCAAGGACTGGGCTGGGAAGGGAGACACTGTTGTGGGTGTGTAGTACAGGCCCCCTGATCAGGAGGAGGACGTTGATGAGGCCTTCTGTAAGCAACTGGAAGTAGCATCACGCTTCCAGGCACTGGTACTTATGGGGGATTTCAATTATCCGGACATTTGCTGGATGACCAACATGGCAAGGCATGCACGGTCCAGACAATTCTTGCAGTGCGTTGAAGACAACTTTCTGATGCAGGTGATCGAGGAACCGACGCGGGGTGGGGTGTTGCTGGACCTTATTCTCACCAACAAGGAAGGACTCGTTAAGGAAGTAAAAGTCGGGGGCAGCTTGGGTTGTAGCGACCATGAGATGGTGGAGTTCGAGATCCTGAGCGGAGGAAGCAAAACAAAAAGTAGGATTGCTACCCTGGACTTTAGGAGAGCCAACTTTGATCTCCTCCGGGACCTACTTGGGGCCATCCCGTGGGCCAGGATGCTAGAAGGCAAGGGGGCCTGTGAGAGCTGGTTAGCATTTAAATGGCTCCTCTTCCAGGCTCAGGATTGGTGCGTCCCTCTGACTAAGAAATCGGGAAGAGGTGCCAGGAGACCTGCATGGATGAGTAAGGAGCTCATGTGCAAGCTCCACGGAAAGAAGAAAGTACATGATATGTGGAAAAAGGGTTTGGCCAATTGGGAACAATATAAGAATGTAGTCAGGGACTGAAGAGATGCAACCAGGAAGGCTAAAGCCCACCTGGAGTTGAATCTAGCTAAGGTGATAAAGGATGATAAAAAAAGGCTTTTTTAAGATCGTTAACACCAAAAGGAAGGCTAGGGAGAATGTGGGCCCCATACTAAGTGAGGGGGGTGTTCTGGTAATGGGGGATACTGAGAAGGCGGAAATACTGAACGCCTTCTTTGCTTCTGTCTTTAGTGAAAGGGCTCTCCCCCAGGAATCCCAGACCCTGGAGGTTGATGAGAGAGTCTGGGGAATGGGAGATTTCCCTTCAGTCAGGGAAGAGGTGGTCCGTGAGTGCGTAGGAAACATTAAGGATAAATCCATGGGAACTGATGGCGTGCATCCGCGGGTGCTGAGAGAGCTGGCAGAGGTCGTTGCTGAGCTGCTCTCTGTAATCTTTCAGAGGTCTTGGAGAACTGGGGAGGTGCCTGAAGGCTGGAGGACGGCCAATGTCACTCCGGTCTTCAAAAAGGGCAAGAAGGAAGACCCAGGTAATTATAGCCCAGTCAGCCTCACCTCTGTCCCAGGGAAGGTGATGGAACAGCTTGTGCTGGATGCCATCTCCAGACAACTGGGAGAAAAAGAGGTTATCAGGAGTACTCAGCATGGGTTCACCAAGGGGAGGTCGCGCTCAACCAACCTGGTGGCCTTTTATGAAGATGTCACTAGCTGGGTGGATGGGGGGAGAGTGGTAGATGTAGTCTACCTTGATTTCAGTAAGGCTTTTGATACTGTCCCCCATGACATCCATATAACAAAGCTGAGGAAGTATGGGATAGATGAGTGGACGGTGAAGTGGATCGAGAATTGGCTGACTAGCAGAGTGCAGAGGGTTGTCGTTGGCAGTGCAGTGTCTGGCTGGAGGCCTGTAACTAGCAGCATCCCCCAGGGGTCTGTGCTGGGTCTGGTCTTGTTCAACATCTTCATCAACGACCTTGATGAGGGGATAGTGACCACCCTCAGCAAGTTTGCTGATGACACAAAGTTGGGAGGATTGGCTGACATGCCTGAAGGCTGTGCTGCCATTCAGCAAGACCTGGACAGGCTGGAGAGCTGGGCAGTAAGAAACCAGATGAGGTTTAACAAAAGCAAGTGTAGAGTCTTGCACCTAGGAAGAAATAATTGCATGCACCAGTACAGGCTGGGGGAAGACCTGCTGGAGAGGAGCTCTGCTGAGAGGGACCTGGGCGTCCTGGTGGACGACAGGTTGGCCATGAGCCAGCAGTGTGCCCTTGTAGCCAAAAAGGCCAATGGCATACTGGGGTGCATTAAAAAGAACGTGGCCAGCAGGTCAAGGGAGGTGATCCTCCCCCTCTACTCTGCCCTGGTGAGGCCTCATCTGGAATACTGTGTCCAGTTCTGGGCTCCCCAGTACAAACAACACAGGGATCTCTTGGAAAGAGTCCAGCGGAGGGCCACAAAGATGGTGAAGGGCCTGGAGCATCTCCCCTGTGAGGAGATACTTAGGGAACTGGGTCTGTTTAGCCTTGAGAAAAGAAGGCTGAGAGGGGACTTGATCCAGGTTTACAAATACCTGAAGTGTGGGAGCCATACTGGCAATGCTGGTCTCTTGTCAGTAGTGCATGGGGACAGGCCTAGGGGTAGTGGGCTGAAACTTCAGCATAGGAAGTTCCACACGAATGTGCGCAAGAACTTCTTTACGGTGAGGGTGACGGAGCACTGGAACAGGCTGCCCAGGGGGGTGGTGGAGTCTCCTTCTCTGGAGATATTCAAGACCCTCCTGGACGCCGACCTGTGTGACGTGGAGTAGGGAGCCTGCTTTGGCAGGGGGGTTGGACTCAATGATCTCTAGTGGTCCCTTCCAACCCCTATAATTCTGTGATTCTGTGAAATGGATTTAAGTTGAAAGAGGGTAGATTTAGGTTGGATGTTAGGGGGAAGTTCTTTACTAGGAGAGTGGAACAGGCTGCCCAGGGAGGTTGTGGATGCCTCGTCCTTGGAGGTGTTCAAGGCCAGGCTGGATGGGGCCCTGGGCAATCTGATCTAGTCTAAGTGGAAGTTTGGTGGCTCTGCCAGGCAGGGGGTTGGAACTTCATGATCCTCGCGGTCCCTTCCAACCCACGTCATGCTGTGATTCTGTGCAACAGCTTCTTACTCAGGCTTATAAGCTAACTGAAGCATGTGGCAAAACAACTGCTCCAGAACTCCTAAGTGCTGCTCAGAATGTTAATTCCAAGAAATTAAAATAATAAAATAATAATAATAATAAATAATAAAAATGTCCAACTTTTATGGCACAATGGCAGGCTCAGTTAATTGTTGTACTGTAGAAAAGTGGAAATACACACCTGAGAAAGGTACGACAGAGTAAAAGAGATACCAAAATACCAGCAGTTCCTTACTGTTTGCTGCAAAGTAAGGTTAAGCAGCAGGCATCCTCTAATGCACAGCACAGACTAAGCACTTGTACAATATACACTGAAGCCAAACCCTTAAAGATGTCCCAATCGAGAACATTCCTCTCAAGATACAACTACCAAACAATTTTCTGAGAAAAGCTTACACACAGATCAAGTATTTAATCTACTAAAAACCATCCACTGCAACATTTATAAACACAGTACTATCTGCTATGTCATCTGCCAAAAGCATCTGAAAACACAGCTTACTGGATCCTGCACAGCAACACTGAAACAGCAACAAATGCCACTTGGCAGAACTAACAGAGTAAAATTCCTGTTACAAAAGGCATTTCTGTATTCTTAAGGGTAACTACTACTCTTAGTTTTGATTACTGAGAGTAAAATGTAGGAAATCCATTCATCTATGAGTCAGAAATTAACTCCAGACTGGTGATACAATTCCTGTATAAACCAAAAGGACCTGTAACAACTGAAAACTGCTGTAATACGTAGTTTATATCATCCATGGAACTGATAAAAAGTTAAGGCTTCTACCAGGTATGAAGGTACAGCTGCATTCAAGAGCTCCGCCCTAATAGTTTATGTTGCAAACTGACTTATAAAACACCGAGATACAATTAAGACATACTAAAAACACCTCCTTCATGCAACACTTATGTGATGGAAATTGTAATTAGAATACCTCCTAGATGAGAACCGTCTTTAATTTCTTGCACTTGCTGCACCTGCGGTTCAGCCACAACTTTAGTGTCCGATCAGAAGTCATGAGCTGTCTGCTTTTTGGCTGCTCAGAGAGAACTTTACTGGTCACTTTTGGAAGTTGTGGAAATACAAGGACAAAAAGATTCCATAAGTGGTGGTGGATAGTTCTGAGAATTCACAGCCTTACCCCAGTGTAGTAACACAGTGATTCAGCCAAAAAAACTCTGACACAGTCAGTAATGTGTTTGGGGAAAACGTGGTGGCAGAAGGCATGCATAAAGCTTCTAGAGGTTGGCAGCCTTTGGAATGCAGAGGAGTAGCAAGCAGAACGCTTACATTGCACTGGATGAGGAAAATCCAGGGGGAAAAGTTTCATTTCATTTTCACCTTAAGTATTCAGACTGCTTTTCAGATCATGCCTTCTTTACACCTCTTGGTACATTTCTTTAACTTATTGGAGCATTCCAGTCATAAACCAGTCTTCGTCTTCTACAACTACTCTGACAATCGCTTAATCTTTACAAATTGTAGGAAGCTGTTACAACACTTCTGCTATATTAGCAAAGCTCAGCAAGTTGTTCTTAATCATCCTAAAACGCTATTTGATTTGACAAGTGGAGAAGTGAATAGAGTTGGATGTCTGAGTGGCTTAGCTTTGAAATTTGAGGCTATTACTTAATACTGTTATTTTAAGAAATACTTAGTCGTTAAGAAAAGGAAAAGCTTATTGAAATTATGAAGTCTCAAAAGTAAACACGAGGAGGTAAATCGGGGTAATTTTAAAATATTTCTTCTCTATACAGACTACAACTTCTGATATGCTTTTTCACTTATATTTTCTCCTAGAAATAAAAATTTGGCAACACACTGAAGACAACAGTACAGTTACTCTCCTTAGTTGCATGAACTCCTTTTATGGTACCTGGACTCCTAAAGATAAAAACATATTCCAGTCAATATATGGCTTTATTTAATAACTGAATGTTATCCACTGGATGAAAGCAATTTTTTGAAAGCAAGCATTAAATAGCACAATTCTGTGCTGTTCAAACCCACGCATGAGAAGCTGTGTGCACATTAACAAAAAGAAGGTGTCTAGGATTCTTGCTAAAGGCTCCTGTTAATGTTCTTTAAAGAAATTGGTTTTAGCCTCTAAAATTTCAGATCTATCTATATTTTTTTTTCTAAAAAGATTACAATACTTATGCATTTTGTGTTCATTCCACATAATCTACATCGCTGTTTACACTAACTGTGGGCACACGCCTTCGCCTACATCCACCAGCCAAACCCTACAGAAACTCTGCTACGTTTCAGTCAGAAATAACGTCGTACTCTTTGTATGTTGATCCCCAAATCAATGTACTTCTTTACTTGTCTCTGCATCACCTGATTATCTTATATTCCCATTCCCTTCTAGGTTCAGCATGTTCTGGGTATGCAGCATTTGCATCAGTACTTCTTAAGTCCACAGACTGGGGCAGGAAAAACAACTTAGATCATGTGATGCTAACAAAAAGTTCCAGTACACATATGCCCTGTAAATCTTTGGCTGAGCAGCCATCAAGCACAAAATATTCAGCTAAATCATTAATTTTGGCTGAAGGTAGGTAAGTTGATAGTCAACTTGACAGATAACAGATGACTGCAATATTCCCATCACTGGTGGTTTGCGTGAGAAATTTCAAGTTGCAGTAAGAACAGTGCATCATTCTACTGATCTTCAGAGGTCCTTCAGGTGAGTTTGCACATGACCGTTATCACAGACTACATCTGGACTGACGCTCCAGGTGACTTTGTTCGAATTGCTCTCTTATTGCTTAAATGTATTTGATGTGATACGCACCACACTAAAACCAGTGACCTTGCGGAAAAATATTTTGATAAATATATGGGTTTTCCACTACTGTTAAATTGAATCTCCATCATTAAGGATCAAAACATTTCTTCAAACAAGTAAAATGCCATTATAACCTGCTTAAAGCAAATATTCAACCCGCCTTTTAAATTCTATCCTTTCAACCATGACCAGCTATTGCCTTTCTACAGTGGGTAAACGATACTGAAAGATCCTGAATAGGAGAGTTCCCTTAGCAGTTATGTGCATTTAGTATGTCACTATGCTTGTAGTGCTCTGCTGTGAAATCCCATCCACTGTGCTATGCTTCAATATGACTCCATGCACTGTGCTGGAAAGTTGGTCTCATTCGTGTTTCCGCCATTTGCCAGTCTCTTACAGCATAAAACCTGCGTGACAGTAGGCTTCTATGACTATCATGTCAGAGTATAAAGCGTCTGTGGAAAAAAAAGCAGTGTTCATATAGATGGGGAAAAATAACCCTAAAATAAACCTAAACCCTAAAATAACTAAGTGGTAAAGGCTACTGACAAGATGTTTTAGCAAGTTTTTCACTAATATTGGTGCTATGATAAATATCTTCATACATAAAATTAATTACAGAAGCAAGAATCAGTCTTCAGTAGTGCTAGCAACTACAGATGAGGACTGCCAGTTTAGAAGACAGTTTATCCTCTCTTGATGGTAATTTAATAGTCAAAATTGCAAGTTCAATGTGGCATCTTAACACAGCAATAACAATATTCATTCCATTGAGCAGTTAATTTGTACACAACTTTAATAGCTAGTAAGCTGTCCTCTTGCACAAATACATACTGATGCAGTAAGTGGGATACCAGCGTGCAGGTCAGCAGACCCTTTGTGCCTTCAGGCAGCAATCCCTATAGCAGGGCACTGAGCTACCAGAAGCTACATCTGGGCAGCTACAAAAGGGAGGGGACTGAGCAACAGTGGTAGCACATGATCCTGCTTCTGTGGAACTGCTTTCACTCAAACATCCACCATCATCTTCACAAGCAAAAAGAACTTTTCAAAAGCCATCAACAACATCAGCATCAGGCTAACCTTTACACGGCACATTAGTTCAGCTTCTGGTATCCTGTGGCACCATCAGCGTTAATGTTCAACTACATGAAGATACTTACAGGCACACACAGCACCTCCACATATACACAACCTTGGGCACATCTCAGAAGGCATCTATTCAGTTGTTACAGAGACAGTGAAAATTGCTACAGCACCTCTTTGAATCCCCCAAACTCCCATAAGTGCACCCCCAATCCGCTCACACCTCTGCTTTCATTAGTCTATTTTATTTAAACTCATATTCTAAGCATGCTTTTACACAGTCTGTTTTGCTGCCCACCGTTACAAAGGTATGAGTAGCAGCACACGTCCTCTCCATCAAGCCAGCCAGATAGATCTGTTATTTAAAAACATGCAAAACTCACAATAATGCTCTAGGGCTGAGATCTTGCCTGCCAGCTTCAGCCCAGTGTAATCAGCCCTTAAAAAGCGATTTACAAATGCAAGTGCTGACAACCAGCATTCACATTGCAAACAGCAACACCATAAAACAAAAAAGGTCACTAAGATAAAAGGTCTTTTCACTGCTCTTCCAGCAAGCAAAAACAAAAATAGATTTGAGTTTGGCGTTGCAGACAACTCCTCCTCTCAAATATTTTAGAAACCTTAAACAGAGATTAAGATAAACTCCCCGCAAGGCAGATGCAGAAACACACTTCCAGTAACACGAGAAAGCCTCAGCAATTTTCAAAACAGAGCTGCACTTCTCAACGTAAGCTTCACAACAAACTTTGTTGCAGGCCAGAAGCCCTCATCCCGCTGCCAGGGCTCACATACTTTCTCACCATCTCTCACACCCTTGTAGCATCGGTGAGGACTGTGAGAAGTAAGCAGAACTGCTGCTGACTTCAGCCTCAAAAAGACTTCCAGCACCTACCAAACCTAACACATAGCTGATTTAGTGCTGTAAGAAGCATTTAATGTCTACTGATAACTAAGGCAGACACATACACTATGGATTCTATTGTAAGCTTGAAAGCAGAAGCCAGGTATTTAATGGAGAACGGAAACACTAATCTCACCTTCCTAATATGCCATAAAACAGCCTTACGCTACTATGACCTAACTGACCCATCCTGAAATAAGCTTTCTGATCCAAACTCCAACACAAACACAGGAACTGCACGTTAGAACTGATTACTCTGCAACTGCAGAAATTCAGATCGTTAGCAGTAATTAATTCAGATCGTTAGCAGTACTTAGTTGCCCAAGAGACGCAAAGCAGTAAGTCACTAAACAAAGGTGATAAAATGCTAAAGAAACCTGATACTAGTAAATAAGTGCTCTAGACAGAGGTATATGAAAATGTCTATCAGTCAACAGCAAAAACAGAGGGATGTGTTCAGCCTTGTTCACTCATCTAAAACAAAACATAAAGAAAAAACATTGACAGCTGTATGGGAGATTGGTAATCACAGCCTGAACCTCTGATTAATCAGCTGAGGCAAGTATGGGGTCAGCTGTGGGAGCACAGGTGAGAGTGATGTTGCTGTGCTCCCGGGAGGGGTGGAGCTTGACTCCATCCCCTCTGAGACCTCATTTAAGGGCTGACTCCCACTGGAGCAGTATCTCTTGGAGATCGCTCACCAGGGAGGACTGCCCCAGCTGCTTCAGTCAAGGCACCACCATTGGTGAGTTTTTCCTTTTCTTATTCACCTATATACCTTCTGTACATTTTGTTTCCATCTGTACATTAAAAACCAATACAACAGCACACACACAAGATGAGCTGACAAACCTTACCAACAAACAAGGCATTTAAATCTCGTCTCTTATTGCCTGTACTTTAAACGCACTTAAAAGGAAATCCCTTAATTGAAGGGGATCCTAATTTCTGCAGACCTTTTGCACACCAAGAAAACAGGTTTGACATGCAGGTGCAACTGTCTCGTGTACACCTGAATAAAAGTCAAAGGCTCACACTGAGCCCATGGAGCACGCCCTCCTCAGAAATGCAACGCATCACTTCTTTCATAGAATATAATCTAAGAAACCTCGTCTCTTTAGAGTGGTACGAGTGCCCACTAAATCAGGAATAATCACTGGGAAGAACTTTTTGTGCCTGTAAGGATACCATGTGCCTTAAAGAGAAGCGACACTGTGTCACGAGCAGTTTGAAGCTTGCTTACAGCTTGTGCTCAGTTTTCACATCTGAAGCAGCACTTTCCTGACTGCAAACTGAAGCACACAACATTATAAAATCCAGAGCATTAATTAAGTGGAGTTGCTCCACGGGGCACATCTGTCACCAAGCCACAAGCTTGTTTTCTTCACTTGAAGTGGACCTAACAGCACTCACCCTACAGGTTGTCCATACAGTTGCACGTTTTATTTCTAAGATAACCACAGATAACCCCGGCTCCGCCATTCCCCTCCCGCCGCAGACGGGCCCCACGGCCCCTCGCGCTCACCTGTCACAGCCGCCGCCGCCCTCGGGCCGAGCGTCGACGGGGAGAAGGGGGGCAGACGCGGGGGGATCTAACGCCGGGCGCCGGGAGGAAGAGAGTGGAGCGGGGCGGCGGGGCCGGGACGAGGCGCAGGCGGCGGCAGCACAGCGGGAGGGGGGCGCGGGGCAGAAGGCGGCGGCGGGGCCCGAACCGTCTCCGAGCCGAGGCTCAACCACCCGCTCGCACCAGAGACCCGCTTCCGGCTCCCGGCCGAAGTCCCTCCTCTGCCGGCGGAAGGGATTGGCTCGGCCGGCACCAGCAGCACCGCATTGGCGGAGCCAATGTCACCCGCTCGGAACGAGCGCGCGGAGGCGCTGCAGCCCCTCGGATCGCCTTGTTGGCCTCCTCCGGACCCGAGCCAAGAGCTCCAGACCCCTGTGTGCTGGTGGCCCTGGGGCCTGGCCGCAGAACTGCAGATGGGGCCTCACAAGAGCCGAGCAGAAGGAGAAAATACCGCAACGTGAATATGGCTAACCGTATATAACGCTACTTCTGTCACGCTGAGCTTTTTGAAAAGTAACCTTGTGTGTTTTTGTTCTTCCTCTTTGGGGGGGGGGAAAGACCTACAAAAACAATCAAAAGAACAAACTACCCACTAAAGAAAACTCCTACCCACAGCAAAGTCTACCTACCTACATGCCTCTCAGTGCTGGGATTTTAAAGGGATCAGTCACTGCACCTCTCTCTCCTTCATCCCTCCATAAGCTGTTGCTTCAGTTACAGAAAGGAAGACGAGCTCCGCCACCAACAGTTTCCTGATGACCATCTAATGGAGTAAAACTCTGCTAAGATCTCATCTCCTCTCAGGCAGCACGCTGTGCTTCACTGCCTCTACCAGATCTGGATTTGGCAAGATGCAGCAATCTGGAAAGCATCTTTGGGATGGTGGGTCATGAGGAGAGCTCTGTTAAGTTAACTGCAATATTGTTTCTACGGGACTTTCTATCAGATACCTTGAAGGCAGGGTTAACAGGAGCAAAAACAGGGTCCAGAAGCACCATCTGAATACACCCACGAGAAGAGGAGATAAGCAGCAGTGCGATACCAGTCTCCCCAGCTGGCTGGAAGTTGATGCAGTGCTGTGACAGGAAGCCGAGGACTGGGAGCAGCCACAGAACACGCTTCTTGCCAGCAGCTTTACAAGTCCAAACATCGTGAGGGAGAAGAAACCCCATTTATTTTCCATTCTTGTAATTAACTGCAGTTACAAACCGATTGTGAAAGACATTCCTTCGGACAATGAATGAGCCTGCGCCTCGTCCCGGCCCCGCCGCCCCGCTCCACTCTCTTCCTCCCGGCGCCCGGCGTTAGATCCCCCCGCGTCTGCCCCCCTTCTCCCCGTCGACGCTCGGCCCGAGGGCGGCGGCGGCTGTGACAGGTGAGCGCGAGGGGCCGTGGGGCCCGTCTGCGGCGGGAGGGGAATGGCGGAGCCGGGGGCCGCGGGCCCCTTCTCGGGCCGCCCCTCGCGCTCCGGGGAGGCGGCCGGAACCGCCATCTTCCTACCCGAGTCGGTTCCCGGGGGAGCGGGAGGAGGAGGAAGAGAAGGAGTGGGAAGAGAAGGGGGAGGAAGGGAAGGGGGAGGAAGAGGAAGAGAAGGAGGAGGAAGAGAAGGAGGAGGTGGCGGCAGCTCCAAACTTCAGAAATGTATTTTTGTGATGCTTTCCTGATGTGGGCATTAAATGGAAAGAAAAAAAACAAACAAAAAAAACCAAACCAAAACAAACAAAAAAAAGATTTCTAAATCAGTGCACAGTATTTGGTATTTAAAATATTAGTGTACATTAGAAGCATGGAATTTGTATGCATAGACATATCAAAAGTTGTTGAGAAGCTCCATCTTAGAGAAATGAATGCCGTTAGCCTACAGAAGGTTGCACCAAAGCACCTACAGTTAATATTTGTGCAGCAGGTCAACAACTTCAGCAGTGAAGTTTCTGTATTAAACATAGCAGCCCGTTTTATTTGCGTGACCTCAGGTTGGGATTGCATTTGCAGATCAGGATCCCAGCACGCTGGACACTGTTCAGGATAGGCTGTTGCTTCATAGCTCAGTTGTACGTAACAGGTAAATGTGAATGGGTGGGAGCATCAGAAGAAATGAATGAGTAGTGTCTTAGGATAATACATGATGCCTGTGCTTTGATGAAAGCCTCATTAGTGGGCTTCTTTGTCTGTAGTTTCATATATATTTAGAAATACTGTGGATGGAGGGAGCATCTGTCTTGCTCTACAGCTTCTTTTAATCCATGTCAGCTATTAATTAATGAGGTTTCTTTGTGTACTTGGACGCTATTTGGGTTGGCTGTTCTTAGAGAATTATGTGAAACTTTAGCTTTCCTCCACTGTTAGGCTCGTTTAACACTTCTGACGTTCTACACTTTGGAAGCAGAATTGGGTATGGAGTGCTGTGGAGAACGAGGGGTCTTGAGCTCTGGGCTTGTCTTGCTGCAGGTACTGGGCAGTGTAGTTGCTCTGTGTTAAGGCTCCTTTTTTTTCCCCTCCAATCCAAAGCAGCAGTGGTTTGCATTGATCTGTTCTTTCACTCTTCATCAGCACAAGCATTAGAATGCTGGGATTCCTTCTGTTAGAATTCTGCATCTGTTTCTTATATTTGGATCTTTTCTTGCTTTTTTTCTTCTCCTGTGGGAGGGGGAAGAAAAAGAGAGGAGTGTTGGGAGGTGGGGTGGAGGTAAACTACGTATTACAGCAGTTTTCAGTTGTTACAGGTCTTTTTGGTTTATACAGGAATTGTATTACCAGTCTGGAGTTAATTTCTGATTCGTAGATGAATGGATTTCCTACATTTTACTCACAGTAATCAAAACTAAGAGTAGTAGTTACCCTTAAGAATATGGAATTGCCTTTTGTAACAGGAATTTTACTCTGTTAGTTCTGCCAAGTGGCATTTGTTGCTGTTTCAGTGTTGCTGTGCAGGATCCAGTAAGCTGTGATTTCAGATGCTTTTGGCAGATGACATAGCAGATAGTACTGTGTTTATAAATGTTGCAGTGGATGGTTTTTAGTAGATTAAATACTTGATCTGTGTGTAAGCTTTTCTCAGAAAATTGTTTGGTAGTTGTATCTTGAGAGGAATGTTCTCGATTGGGACATCTTTAAGGGTTTGGCTTCAGTGTATATTGTGCAAGTGCTTAGTCTGTGCTGTGCATTAGAGGATGCCTGCTGCTTAACCTTACTTTGCAGCAAACACTAAGGAACTGCTGGTATTTTGGTATCTCTTCTACTCTGTCGTACATTTCTCAGGTGTGTATTTCCACTTTTCTACAGTACAACAATTAACTGAGCCTGCCTTTGTGCCATAAAAGTTGGGCAATTTTATTATTATTATTATTATTATTTATTTTAATTTCTTGGAATTAACATTCTGAGCATCACTTAGGAGTTCTGGAGCAGTTGTTTTGCCACATGCTTCAGTTAGCTTATAAGCCTGAGTAAGAAGCTGTTGCACAGAATCACAGAATGACGTGGGTTGGAAGGGACCGTGAGGATCATGAAGTTCCAACCCCCTGCCTGGCAGGGCCACCAAACTTCCACTTAGACTAGATCAGATTGCCCAGGGCCCCATCCGGCCTGGCCTTGAACACCTCCAAGGACGAGGCATCCACAGCCTCCCTGGGCAGACTGTTCCACTCTCCTAGTAAAGAACTTCCCCCTAATATCCAACCTAAATCTACCCTCTTTCAACTTAAATCCGTTTATGCATGTCCTGCCTTTATCAGCCCTTTCGAAGCGTTTTCTCACCTCCTGGATATAGGTTCCCTTTAGGTACTGAAAGGCTTCAATGAGGTCACCCCGCAGCCTTCTTTTCTCCAGGCTGAACAATCCCAGCTCCCTCAGCCTGTCTTCATAGGGGAGGTGCTCCAGTCCCCTGATCATCTTTGTCGCTCTCCTCTGGACTCTATCAAACAACTCCCCGTCTTTCTTGTACTGAGGGCTCCACACCTGAACAGAGTACTCCAGATGGGGCCTCCCAAGAGCAGAGTAAAGAGGGAGAATCACTTCCCTGTCCCTGCTGGCCACCCCTCTCCTGATGGAGCCCAGGACACCATTTGCCTTCCCAGCTGCAAGAGCTTACTGCTGGCTCATGTTAGGTTTCTCATCCATCAGGACCCCCAGGTCCTTCTCCGCTGAGCTGCTCACAAGGATCACTCCTCCCAGTCTGTACAGAACCAGACTTTGTCTGGTTTTGTCACAGGAATCCACAACAGCCAGCCACACGGACATCAAACCCACACAGAACCCACAGAACTGTATCGCTGCACAGAAGACTTCTTAGGAACCTTAGACAAGGATCTGGGGAAGGTCGTATTCTTACAGCAGCTTCTGGGAAAAGCTCCTACCCACAGCTCGGTTCCATTGCAAGAGTTCTGTTCAACCCAGAACGTCCTCTGGTGCTGTACCGGAGATTGCCTCTTGCTGGGACATACTCGTGGGGGAGAGGAGTGAAAGGAACGCCAGGACAGCAAGGGCGGGATGCCTGGCCTCAAGGGTGTGCGAATGTCCCCAGCGAAGGAAGCAAAGAGAGCCGGCAGAAAGCGATGCTTCACTAGCGTAACAAAACACAGCCCACATCCCTCCCTGCCTCCTCCCCTCCCCTCATCCCCCGTCCCCCGGATGCAGATGTGCCACGAGAACGAGCTGTGAAACTGCCGAGCGCCTGGCAGCCGGCTCGGGGCGTGCTCGCTGTGGGAATTCCTGCCCTACTGAGCCTGTGCGGAAGAGGCGAGAGCCTGGCTGGAAGGCATCCGGGCAGCACCGCGGTGGCAGGAGGTGCACCAAGGCCGTCCTGCGGCCAGCTCCGGGCTGAGGGCACTCGGCATCCTCTGCTCTCCGCGACTCCGAGGAGCCTGGCTACCTGCACCAGAGCTGGGAGCAGCCTGCTCCGCACCCAAGGTAGGTGCCCTTCGTGGCTCGTGCAGAGCAGCGCACGCTTCCTGCCCCCTGCCAGCAGCGCCGGGAGAGGAGCGGGGAGCGGCCCCGGACGGGGCGGAACCCGCACTGCCGTACCCGAGGCGGGACCCTGGTCCCGGCTCCAGCTCCCACTCAGCGCAGCAGGTTTGCTGGCCCAGACGGGCTGCCAGCAGGGGAGCAGTTTCTGCAGCCCGGGCTGGGCTCCGAGGGCCACGGGAAGGGATTGGAGCTGGGACAGTGAGGAAGGGAGCAGAGGAGGTCAGCGTGCTCTGCTGCCCGGTTGGATCTCTGTAACACAGCGCAGCTGGGGCTGCAGTTCTTCCTCTGGGCCACGGGAGACACGAGACGGCCTCGCTCTGCAGCTCTGCACGCGTGGATTGATGGAAGCTTTAAACTTCCGATGCCTCCTTTAAAGTGTCTTCATGTGAAGCCTCCGAGAGGAAACTTCCACTCCCCGTGCTCCTCCTCATCCCCGGCAGCCCCCAGCTTCCCTTCGGGGGCCCTGCGGGCAACATGTGCCTCTGGCGGCCCTTGAAATGGCGTTCCCTTTTGTTTGCTGAGCGCTTGCCTGATGGCTCAGCTGGGGTTGTGCAAAGCACTGGCAAGGCTTTTGTTCGGGCTGTCCCGGCAGCTGCAGATGCCTTGAGCTCACAGCTGCGGGCCCTTGAGTGCGTTCAGCATCTGCAGCAGCTCCGGCACTGGGCTCTGGAACAGACGATGAGAAGCTGGCAGCCTGTGGGCTGACTGGAGCACGAGTTGAGAACACGGCCGAGCAGCAGCAGGTCAGTAAAGCACAGCCCAGGCTGCCTTCTGCAAAGGGCACGCGCTGCTGAGAGCGTCCCCTGGCAGTGAGCGCAGTCTGCGTGCTCAGCTGAAGAGAGAGGGAGGAATGTATTTATTGATATCGTGTAGGTATCCTGGAGTGCTCTAACAACGGCTTAACAAGGCTGTTGTAACCACGTGGCTGTTTATTGCATAGAGGGCAGGGTTAAATTCACACACAGTGCAGGCCCTCCTGCTGAGTCCCGAGGCTCAGAGCATGCTCACTTGTGCCCCAGCTGTTGAGGCAGGGTTCTGCTGTTCCTTCTTCCAGTCCCCATTTCTAGGCATTTTTATGGCCGTTCATCTGTTTTAGCCACAGAGTTTCCTGGTGTGTTGTGCATTGTCTTGTTGTGCAGCGCCTTGTGAGCAAGGCCAGGCTGAAGAAGGGAGCTGAGGGTGAAGCTGGAGGCAGGGGGGAGGGTGAGGAGGGGTGAGCAGGATGCGTCTATCTCCCCATCCACTCTACAGTCTCTCTCATTTGCACCAGCCACAGCAAGTGGGAAAAGAAGTTACACTGCCATATCCCAGTGACGTCCAGTTCCATGTAAATATTGAATTGTGCTTCATTTCCGTGCGTGATGAGAGATCTGGGTTGTTGTTGTTAGAATTTGTTCTCCTACTCACTACATTCTGAACACAGGCACTGAGTGCCTCTGGTGAGGTTTTCTGTCCTTA
The DNA here is from genome assembly GCF_039878825.1 of Excalfactoria chinensis. Taxonomy (NCBI): domain Eukaryota; kingdom Metazoa; phylum Chordata; class Aves; order Galliformes; family Phasianidae; genus Excalfactoria; species Excalfactoria chinensis. The sequence goes on from NW_027315718.1 coordinate 137,235, forward strand.
TCTAACAACACTGGCCTTATCACTGTGTCCTGCCGTGTAGCAGCCTGAGCACTGCATTGCCAGTTGCCTTCCAAGGGCTGCTAAGAAAAGCAGGGAATTGTCTCGGTGCTGAATTCAGAACAGGTCGTGCCATCACAAAGAGGGATAAATCCACGATGCCTTAATTGTTCTGTCTCGCACTGCTACTATCTGATAAGTTGCCTTCGCGGTTCAGTTAAAATTACCAGCACAGCATCGGCTGGTGGTGGTTGTGACCGTCCCAGGCTGGTTTGGCTGCAGTGGTGTCAGATACTCTCTCTTCTCAGGAGATGGAAAAATGATCTCTGTATGGTTGAATGTTTTGTTGATTTATTTATGTGTTTAGTAAGCCATCCTATTGATTTGAGAAGTGTGTACCATCCAGTTGACTCCTCACTGTTTTGCACTTCCTTACCCGAGGAATGTGAGTCATCATCACTTTTAGGTAACATCAGCAGTAGTCTGTCCTTGTTGTATGTCCTCAACTTTCTTCACCACTCAGGCCTCCAACAAAACTCCCCTTTCCCATTCCTCGTGTATCACTGTTCAGTTTCCTTAACTGCAGCTAAGGTAGACAATAAGCAGTCATTCTGCTGCCTCTGTTTGCCTTAACTGTGTATAGGCATTGCATTTAATTAGTGCAGTTGGTGCAATTTCACATCTGTTTGGGGCCAAGCCATAGAGATTGAGGATGTGTGGCCTAAAGGATTGTAGACGACTCAGGAAGGTCTTTGTTTATGGTGTGAATAAGCATTTCCTGCACAACTTCCACCGCGTAGTGCTGCAGAAATATTGTGGAATATCAGTCGCTTTTCATTCTTGGTGGACCGGTTCAGTTCTCCTTTGCTTCATATGTCACTTCCAAACCTGACACGATGCTGATAACACCTTTCCCTTTTTGCGTCCTTTTGCTGCCCCCAATGACCTCTACTAGCTGCTCAACTACATCAGCTGCCATAGGAACATTCACAGAAGAATTTGGGATACGCTTCATGTCTTTTGTCGTCAGTTTGTTTCCCTTCTTGCCCTCCTACAGACTTTGCCCATTGGTCGCAGGTGGATACAAACCAAGCATACACTCTAAAGGGAGAAGCAGGGCTATATTTGTTGATATAATACAGATATGGTGTAGTGATTTAACATGGACACAACAGGATCGGAGGTGGCTGGATACACTTGGTTATTTACTGCATAGAGGGTAGGGTTACACACACCCCTACAGGAGGCCCTGCCATTGAGTCACGAGGCTCAGAGTAGTTCCTCTTTTTTTCTCATGGCTTCAGAACACATAGGTAAGGAGCTAGGATGTGGCTGTGTCACAGGTTACCCTAAAATCTACCTGCACCCATGACAGGGGGGCAGTCGGCCCGCAGGCCCCTGGCCCAGAAGGAAAAGAAAAACAAGGAAAAGGAAATAAATACAGCGACAACGATCTAAGGAGGCACACTTATTTACTAAATACTATATCGGAATACAGAATAACTCAATATAATACAATATAATTGGAATTAAGGCTAACGAGTCAAGTAAAATAAGAGAGAGTGAGTCCCGAAACTGAGAGGCCTACTGTAACTCTAGGCGAAACGGCTGGAACGCTCCCACACGGCTCTCCCCCTGGCTGGCAGGATCCAAGAGAGCGAGTCCAGCACTGAAGTGAGATTATATAGTCCTGGTCATATGACTGACCGTGGTGTTCCCTGGGACATTCAGTCTTCTTTCTGTGAGCAGCAGATTCGTCAAAATTATCTATGCTTAACATGATGTTATGATGTGGAACACTGATAGCAAAATTACAAAATTGCAAAACCATGACAGGCTGGATCCTCTCCTGTTCCCAACCTTGGTCAAGGCTTTGTGTGGAAGGAATCAAACCTGCACAGTCCCTATAAAACAGAGCCTTAGAGAACGCATGAAAGCTCCAAAGTAACCATGGGTGTTCTACAGAAGATCTGTATTGAGAAGGAGTCTTGATGCCAAGTTGCAAGGCATCTCTGTGCAGGTGTGAGCTGCAGAGACAGCCCTACTCAAGGGCAGATCCCATAGTGCAGCCCGCTGCAGTGCAGCAGAGCTGGAGGGGCACTTGGGCTGCTTCCTGATTTGGGGTAAAATGACTGCCTCCTTGCCATGCTTTGTCTTAAGTCTCTGGCTCAGTCTCAGCTGTTGAACTAAGTGTCAGCTACCAGTTGTTTCATCCTCCCAGTCTGAGATATCTTTGTGACGGTTCATCTCTTTGAGCCAGACTGTTTCCAGTGCTTCGGCTCATTGTCTTCCTCTGCAAGTCCAGGCAGTGCCCTGCAGAAGGGCTGAGCTGGGACTGGGACTGCTGCATTCCCTCACAGCTCCCCTGCCATTTCTCTTCTCCCTGCAGGCTCCAGTTCAACTTCTGCCTTCCAGCCGTGATCATCGCAGGCTGCAGGAGAGCAGCAAATGGCCGCAGCACATCCAGCTGAGGTAGGGGTTGGGGAAGCGGGCAGGAGAGGCCAAGGGGCCAGGGAAGAGGGAGGTGTCCCCAGCCAGTGTGTGTATGCTGGGAACAGAGAAGCGGCTGGGATGGGGGGTTGTGTCCTGTGCAGGCTGCTTGCCTGGGCCTTGGCTGTTCCCAGCAAGGAGCCTCTTTGCTTGCAGGAGCCCGTGAGCTTTGCGGAGGTGGCCGTGTATTTCAGCAGGGAGGAGTGGGCGCTGCTGGACCCTGCGCAGCGAGCGCTCTACCGGGACGTGATGCTGGAGACGTACCAGTGCGTGGCCTCGCTGGGTGAGTGATTGTTTTCCTTTCCTCCTCGTTAGGGCACCTTTGGCTGTGCAGAATGAGCCTCTGCAAGCCGGGTCTTGAATAAACTCCATGCAGCTACATATTGACTAACACCACAGTGCCTTGACCACTGGTAGATTGTAAGAAAATAAATAATCTGCTGTAAAGTTATTTTGAAAGAAAGAGTAAGCCTTCATAATGTTTAGAGATGTCAAATCATTCTTTGCTCCAAGGGAAGCTGTAGGCGCGGTGTCATTCAGGCCCAAATGGTGGTTTCTCCCTGGGGAGGGACACAGAGGGGAGCTGTTTTACAAGCACTGTGCCAGCATGAGGGAAATGCTCTCTTGTTCCCTGTTTCTCTCCCTGAAGCTCCACTTCCAGCCCCCAAGCCCGTGTTGATCTCCCTGCTTGAAGCAGGGGGAGAGCCCTGGATCCCTGATGTGCGTAGCCCTGAGGCCATGCCAGGAGACCTCATCCCAGGTGAGGTGGTGGAGGGAAGGGGAATGTTGGGGCTGTAAGAGCCTTCTCTGCCTGTGTCTTATTTTGGGCACTGTGTGCTATTATTGGATTTCCTCTTGTCATCCAGCAGCTGATGGGATCAAAAATACAAAGGAGGTTCTGCAGGGAAGTTGCGTAGCAGAAATACAGCTGAATCGCATCTCTGTAGAAGAAGTCACTGGTTATGCCCAGGAAGGCCTGCAGCAAGGTCAGCGTGAGCACATCAAGAAGCCCCTGGGAAAGCATCTGGGAATGACATTGAGGAACCCAGTGGACTTCACCATAGGTCCAAAGCAGCCTGAGGAAACCAGGAGCAAGGATGCGTGCCGGATGAAAAAGCAGAATCCGTGCACTGAGTGTGAGAAAAGCTTTAAAATGGATTCCAGCATCACTAACCAGCAGTGCACGCACTCAGCAAAGAGGCATGACAAGTTCTGTGATTCTGCAGAGAGCATGAAATGGAACCTCCAGCCCACTGTCCAGCAGTGCATGTACACAGGAGAGAGAGCCTTCGAGTGCTCTGATTGTGGAAAGAATTTCACGGACAGTGGGAGCCTCACTTCCCACCAGTGTATCCACAGAAGAGAGAGACTGTACAAGTGCCCTGAGTGTGGGAAGAGCTTTAAAAGTAGTTCTAAACTCAAAAGACACCAACGTGTCCACACAGGAGGGCGACCATATAAGTGCCTTGAGTGTGGGAAGAGCTTCAAACAAAAATGCAACCTCACCATCCACCATCGCGTCCACACAGGAGAGCGACCATATAAGTGCCTTGAGTGTGGGAAGAGCTTCAAACAAGAATGCCACCTCACCGACCACCATAGCGTCCACACAGGTGAGAGACCATTTAAGTGCACTGAGTGTGGGAAGAGCTTCAAAAGTCATTCTAGTTTGGAGCGCCACCAGCGCATCCACACAGGAGAGAGACCATTTAAGTGCCTTGAATGTGAGAAGAGCTTCAAAAGTCGTTCTCATTTGGTGTGCCACCAGCGCATCCACTCAGGAGAGAGACCATTTAAGTGCCTTGAATGTGAGAAAAGTTTCAGTCGCAGCGATGAATTGAAGGTGCACCAGCGCATCCACACAGGAGAGAGACCATATAAGTGTTCTGAGTGTGGGAAGAGCTTCAAAAAGCGTTCTGATTTGAAGATGCACCATCGCGTCCACACAGAAGAGAGACCATTTAAATGCACTGAGTGTGGGAAGAGGTTCAAAAGCAATTCCAACCTCAACCGCCACCATTGCATCCACAAAGAGGAGAGACCATTTAAGTGCACTGAGTGTGGGAAGAGCTTCAAAAGCAGTTCTGAATTGAAGTGCCACCATTGTGTCCACACAGGAGAGAGACCATATAAGTGCTCTGAGTGTGGGAAGAGGTTCAAATGCAATTCCAGCCTCAACCGCCACCATTGTGTCCACACAGGAGTGAGACCATTTAAGTGCATTGAGTGTGGGAAGAGCTTCAAAATTGGTTCTGTATTGAAGCAGCACCAGCTCATCCACACAGGAGTGAAACCCTTTCAGTGTCCTGAGTGTGGGAAGAGCTTCAGATGCATCTATAAAATGAAACTACACCACCGAATCCACACAGGAGTGAGACCATTTAAGTGCACTGAGTGTGGGAAGAGCTTCAAAAGCAGTTCTGAATTGAAGTGCCACCATCGCGTCCACACAGGAGTGAGACCATTTAAGTGCACTGAGTGTGGGAAGAGCTTCAAAAGCAGTTCTGAATTGAAAGTGCACCAGAATGTCCACTCGGGAGACAAATCCTTTAAATGTCCTGAGTGTGGGAAAAGCTTCAGGTGGAGTTCTGCTTTGAAACGCCACCAGCGCATCCACATAGGGGTGACACCCTTTAAGTGTCCTGAGTGTGGGAAGAGCTTCAAAGGGAGTTCTGAATTGAAGCTGCATCAGAGCGTCCACACAGGAGAGTGTCACGGTGTTATCTAGATCAATCTATGTCCGTGACAGGGGGTTAGCAGGCCTTTGGGCTCCCCGCCCCCCAAAAATGGGAAGGGAAAAGGGAAAATGGGAAGGGAGATGGTAGCTGGGCTCAGGGAAACAAAGAGAGCAGCAGCAGCAATCTAAGGAGGAAGACTTACCTTACTAACTATGATGTCAGGATGCAAGATTACACAGTATAATACAGTCTAATTGAAACTGTGTTCCTTTTGGACGTTTACTTCTTCTCTGTGCTCCACATGATGTTCTGATGTGGAATTCCCATAGCAAAGAAATTACCAAACCATGACGTTCCACCCCATATTCTACTTCGCTACATCATGCTTAAAATACATACATATACACAAATAAACAAAAATTAAAATGCATTACACGCTCAGGTCTATATACAAATATATACAATGAACTACTGACTGCAGTCCCCCAACATCAAGTTCCCTTGTGGTACTCATTGAACATCCCCATCTTTCTGCATCACCCACCAAGTGCACCCAGGTCCCTGGGCAAAAACAGTTCCACGCAGAGGTTTGCCCTTTCCAGAGGCTGGAAGGACCCAATCAGCTTTTCCCTACATGGTTTTTACATGTACTACAGGGATCTTATCTCCCTCTACAGTACGCAGGGAGCTGTACTGGCTAGGATCATCACGATTGACTGATCCTCTAGTATTGACCAACCAAGTGGCTTCTGCCCAATGCTTCTCCCAGGGCTTCAGTGTTCCACCATCCATTGCTTTCAACATAGCTTTCAACAACCCATTGTATCGTTCAGTTTTACCAGAAGCTGGTCATGGTAGGGGATATGATAAACCCACGGTATTTATAAGGGAATGTTTGAAATGTGTCTCATTATCAGACTTAATTCTTTCTGGGGTGCCATGTCGCTACAGGACTTGCTTCTCAAGACCCAATATGGTGTTTCAGGTGGCAGTATGGGGTTCTGTGTATGTGTGAAGCCACCCAGTTGTTGCCTTCACCATGGTAAGCAGTCATAGGTTACCTAGATTCACCTGTGCCTGTGACAGTGGCAGCGCCCCCCCGTCCCGGAAAGGAAGGGAAAAGGGGAATGGGAAAAAGAACAGCCGAGGCAATCTAAGGAGGAAAACTTATTTTACTACATATGATATTGGAATACAAGATAACACAATATAATACAATCTGATTGAGGCTAATAAAGCAAACAAAACCTCCCTTCCCTTCCCCTACCCTTACATGGTTTCTCATTTTATCTTAATTTCTTTCCTTTTCCTTTCTAATTTTCTATTTTCTTCCCCTTTCCCTTTTACCTTTTTTATTGAGCCTTTCCATTCCCTTTTTATCCTTTACTTTTTCCTATCTATTCTACTTTTCCTTTTTTAGTAGTTTTCAGTATTTCATGTCACATTGTTTCTATTTGTTCTTTTCTGATCGTTTCTCTCTTTTCTTTCACTTATTTTGACTTTCTGCATTTCTTTTCTTTCTCCCATGTTCTTATTCCTAATCAGTTTTCTTTTCCTTTTTATTTTTATTTTTTGACAATCATTTATCATTTCATTTTTTTCTTGAGTTTTGTTTTCCTTTGTGCCTTAATTATCCCATTTCTCTCATCTTTTTCCCTTAATCTTCCCTTTTGTTCTTTTTTTTTTCCATAATTCCTTTCCTTTTTTCTTTTTTTTTTTTCTATTACTCTTTCAAATTTCATTTTTCTGTTCCTGTCCTTTTTTTTTTTTTTAAATACTATTATTTTTTCTTTCCATGTAGCATTTTCCATTCTGTTTTGTTTTCTCTTTGTCTTTATTTTCTCTTTTCTTTTTTTTTCTTTTTTTTTTTTTTCTTTTTCATTTCTTATTTGCTTTTCTTCTATTTCCATTCTTTTCAATTTTTGGACTTTCTTTTTGCTTTTCTGTTCTATTCCCTTTTCTTTCAATTTTTCTTTTAACGTAAATAAAGGGAAAGGCGCTTTTAAATACAGACATAAGTTTTGCTCTAATGGGGAACATTACATCAAACCAATATCGCACATTTCCAGGCTTCAGAGGCAAACCTCCCTCCTCAGAGAAAAGCAGTTGGTTATGGAATTGTCTGAGTGCACTGTTGTCAGAAAGGATGGAAAAGGAAAAGAGGAGGAAGGAAAGAAAAAGGAGAGAAGGAAAGAAAGAGGAGGAAAGGTATGAATATTGATATTTAAGGGAGAAAATGACTTTTGGCTATCCCGAAAAGGCTTTGGTCAGAACTAGCATGGAATAAAACCCTCCTTTTTCTTGGGAGTTCAATGAAACCACAGAATCACAGAATGACCCGGGTTGGAAGGGACCTCAAGGATCATGAAATTCCAACCTCCCTGCCTGGCAGGGCCACCACACTTCCATTTTTACTAGGTCAGGTTGCCCAGGGCCCCATCCAACCTGGCCTTGAACACCTCCACGGACGGGGCATCCACAACCTCCCTGGGCAGCCCGTTCCAGGACCTCACCACTCTCCTAGTAAAGTTCTTCCCCCTAACATCCAACCTAAATCTTCCCTCTTTCAACTTAAATCCATTTCTGCTTGTCCTGCTATTATTGGCCCTTTCAAAGAGTTTACTCCCCTCCTGATTATAGGTTCCCTTCAGGCTGCAATGAGGTCACCCCACAGCCTTCATTGCTCCAGGCTGAACAAGCCCAGCTCCCTCAGCCTGTCCTCATAGGGCAGGTGCTCCTGACCATCCTCGTGGCCCTCCTCTGGACCCTCTCCAACAGCTCCACGTCTTTCCTGTACTGAGGGCTCCACACCTGGACACAGTACTGCAGATGGGGCCTCACAAGAGCAGAACAGAGAGGGAGAATCACCTCCTTTTATTTTTTATGTTATTTATTTTACTTTTTAAAATAATTTCCTGTGCCCAGGAATATATTTGCTGAATATGCCTAAAGCGTCAGCTCCGTTTTCCCACCCATCTTGCTTCGGTATGGAATCAATGCTGGTCGAACCTCCTCCTTCAGGAACTTTGCCACCTGCTGAGGAGCACGTCCAGTGAAGGAGGAAGGATCCAAAAGGCCGTCCAGGTGTGGATGGATGGGGCTGAAATAAGGATCAGCACGGACGCGGGCAATCAAGTCATTCTCACCCCCTTCCTGTTTCACAACAGCAGCCGCTTGCTGGGCAAGAACACGGATCTTCTCGTGGCAATGCTGACGATCACCCCCCACTTTCACCATCGCCACGATGATCTCCGTGGCCATGAAGGGCAGCTCCTGCCGGATCCTCCTGTCGATCACCTTGGGATACACGACGGGTCCCTTGGAGATGTTCTGCAGCGTGCTCAGGATGATATCAGCCGTGAGAAAAGCCTCGGCCAGGCACACGCGCCTGTTGGCGCTGTCATCCAACGTCCGCTCCAACCACTGCACAGCAGCTGTTTGCAGGGGATCCAGGACCAGAGTCATCAGGTGCCGAGCCAGGCTGCAGCACCGCTCCGAGCGCATCGGGTTCCTCTTGGAAGGCATAGCGCTCGAACCAACCTGGTCTTTCTCAAAAGGCTCTTCTATCTCCTTCAGGTTGGCCAGGAGACGAATGTCGGTACAAATCTTGTGAACAGATGCCCCCAGACTGGCCAGTACGGACAGGACTTCAAGATCCACCTTGCGACTGGAGGTCTGCCCCGTGACCGTGTAAGATCGCTTAAATCCTGCCTTTGCGGTCACCAGTCTGTCCAGCTCTTCCACTTTCCTGTGGTCTCCCTCAAAGAGCTGCAGGAAGCTGGCCTGAGTGCCAGTGGTGCCTTTCACACCCCAAAAACGCAGGTCGTCCCGAGCTCGCTCCAGGTTCCACAGGTCCATGCACAAGTCCTGGATCCACAAGCAGCAGTGTTTCCCCACCGTGGTGAGTTGTGCAGGTTGGTAGTGAGTGAAGCCCAAGGTTGGCAGGTCAGCGTGTGCCGCAGCAAAGTCGGCCAGCCGGCCAATCACCCTCGCCAGCTTGGGTAGCAGCAAGTTCAAGCCATCTCGGAGGACGATCAGATCCGTGTTATCCCTGAGGTAGCAGGAAGTGGCTCCGAGGTGAATGATGGCTGCAGCTTTGGGACAGCAGCGAGCAAAGGTGTGAAGATGAGCCGTCACGTCGTGGCGCAGCTTCTTCTCTTCTTCCGCTGCCATCTTGAAGTCGATGTTGTCCAGGTTGGCTTCCATCTCCTTTGTCTGCTCATCTGTGATGGGAAGCCCAAGAGACTTGTCAGCCTGGGCGAGATAGAGCCAGAGGCGGCGCCAGGTGCCGACCTTCTTCCTCTGGCTGAAGTTGAAGCCCATCTCTTTGCTGGCGCTAGGCAGGCTGTTCATCTGACTCTGAGCTGTAGCTGCTGGTATCATCCAGAGCTTCCTCATCTTCAGAGCGGCGCCTGCGGAGAGAGGAATGTGCTGAGGGCAAAGGAGAAACCCTGCTCTGATTCCTCACAGACCATGGCAAAGAGCCACCCTCAGCTCCCAGCCTGTCTTGGCCCCAGCAGGAAGAATGGGCTGAAGGCAACTAAGGCATCTAACAGCGTCAATCACAGACCATGTGAGCCAACAATTAACTGCTCTCTTTGCACTGCTTTAACTAGAAACGCCTCCTGGCCCACAGCAGCAGCCCTACAGTTAAGAGCTGGGCAGGATGGGGATGGGGCTGAACAACAACTCACCTCTTTCTCCTCCTGCACCAGCAAATAAGGCAGCACACAATCATCACCAGCGATAGGGGAACCAAGGCAGCTACAGCAACTGCCAAGTAGAACTTCCATTCACGTTTAACTTGCTGGGTGTATGCACGTCCTTCACCATCTGCACCTGGAGGAACAACGTGGTCATTGCTGTGTCTTGTGCCCTAATGGCAATCTCAAGGAGGTCTGACATTGCTACACAATCCTTTTCCATTTTGTTGGCCTCCTGGAACAAGTGCAAATCCTCAGGCTGCAATGCTTCCCTGATTCCAGGGGAAGCAAAGGGAGCTCCCAAAGGCACCGCGCATCCAGGTGCTCTGGAGCCTCTATTTTGACTCTCAGCTTTGGTTACGCTCTGACTCTGCCAGATTTGCTTCTTCTTCTCCATCAGGCTCTAAGATTTCTTTTGCACTGACCTACGCTCGCCTTGTGAGGCTGGGTAGTGCTGCTGCAGGCAGGCACACCGTCACCCTTTGGGACACATCGCTTGACGAAACAAAACTCATTAGAGCAGAAGGAGAGCGTGTGCATCTGTTTAATCAGTTGCTGCTACGAGTGATGTGGACAAGAACCACTGTGTTGTGTTATGAGTGCTGCCCTGAGCTCTCCCCTCCCACTCAGACCCCAGGGGCAGAGTCAGGGCCCCTCAGCAGGAACCTGAACTTGCCTCTTCCCTTTTCCTTCCCCCCGGCATGGGCACAACTTGCACGCTCCTAGTTTTCAGGATGTTTCTCCTGCTTATGAACTCGTTGCTTACTTGGATTCCTTGGAAAACGATAGATCCCATTGTGGTGGGCTTCCCCGGGCTTTGACAGCGCTGTGAAGAATGAGAGAAAGGCAAAGTCTCAGCACGGTGCAGGCGCAGAGGAGGCAGAAGGACGAGGAGGCTCCCTCCATGCCATTGCCCCGTCTGTGAGTCAGTGCATCTCTCTGGACCCCAGTTTGCAGGAGGGACCCCGCTCTGGGCTGCTGGTGTGCCTGGAGCCTCAAGGGAGGCACAGCAAGCTCTGGAATGCAGGGACCGTGTGATGGAGGTACGTTGAAGGCTCCTATTCCCTCTCATCTCTGCTGAATGTGGTTTTGGTGGCCTTGTTCCCAAAAGGACAGAGTTTCTTGCTCTGGGCTCCAGCTGGGTGTCTCTGTTGAGAACTGGGATTTGCCTGTGGGGAGCACCAGGAAGCCAGAACAGAAAGGCTCACGCGTTTCCCAGCACGCTTCTTCTGAGCTCTCCCATAGGACATCTCCAGGGTGAAGGCTGTGCCTTGTGAAGGCAGAGCCATGGCCTGGCATGGCTGGAGCCAGCCCTGGGGGGAGCGGTGCTTCCACAACCCACACCCTGCTCCTGGGGTGCTGCCTGGCCCCCTTCCCAACAAACCCCCGTGGAAAGGCAGCCCCGGGGCAGTGTGGCACAGGGCCACAGGGACAACAGCCTGGACCTCTGGTCCCATCTCTGCCCACCACCTGCTGCTGGAGCTCACCACGGTGCAGCACAAGTCTCCTTGGAACACATGGCCATCAGAAGGAGGAGGAGAGCAAGGCGGGCGGGGGACACAGCCCCCCACACTCGTGCCATGCTGCCACCACCACCGCTGTAGCCACAGCAAGTGCTGGGGCCAGCACGGAACACCTGGGGTGCACACACTGAGCACTGTGACCTCATCGAGCACGGCAGGCGTTGTGACCTCACGTCCCCCCCAGGATGCAGATCTGTTCCGCTGCGAGGGCCAGGTTCCCCCTGGGCTTGTGTGCACTGTCGTGGTGGGTGAGGACTGGCACTCATCTGGAGCAGCAGGAGACCACAGCTGAGGTTTCCACATTGACATCATGGAAAGGCTTGGATGGGAAGGGATGTTGGAGACACAGAGATGCTGTCAAAGGATAAAGAAAATCACTTTAACGTTGCTTTTATTGCTTCATACAAATCTAGAGATTTAGTCCCGACTTTCAATGGCACCAAAGAAGCCGTTTCTTCAGTCACGCTATATTTGTTATCACAACCTCTAACAGTAATGGCCAATTGTGCCCTATCTGTAGCACCAACAGTTCCATCGATTGCCAGAGTATTCTAATGGGCTGATTGAGAGATTTTCTTATTTCTTCAGTCTGCCCGGCTCCAGTTTGTTGTAACAGAGCAATTTTAGAGACATCCATTTGTTTTTTTTTCAGGACAAATGATATCTGCCGTGCCAATTTGGGTCAAAATATCATCTGAAATCATCAACTTGATTTCAGAGTGTGAGAGTGTCACAGTTTCTGTTGGAATGGCGTTAGCTCTGTTTTGGAGCATGAGTACATCATAGATTGGGCCAAAATAGGGGCATAAACCCAACTTCTGAGAGCGAGAACTTCACAACTCGTGTCCAAATAGGTCATAAATCCAATTTTGGAGTGTGTGAAGGCCACAGTTTGGGTCAAAATACGTCAGAAACCAAATTCTGGAGCCTGAGAAGGCCATCATTTGGGTCAAGATTTGTCACTGATTCTATTTCAGAGACTGAGAACATCACAGTTTTGCTCAAAATAAGTCATTATCTCAATTGTGGAGCATGAGAATGTCACAGTTTGGGTCAAATTGCATCATAAACCCGATTTCTGAGAGGGAGAATGTCACAGTTTCATTCAAGATATGTGTATTAACCCAGTTTTGCAGTGTGTGATGGCCACAGTTTGGATCAAATTACATCATAAGCCCAATTTTGGAGTGTGAGAACATCAGAGTTTGGGTCAAAATATATCATTAATCCTACTTCAGAGAATGAGAACATCACAGTTCTCACAGATTCTCCCCAGGGTCTGCAGGCCTTTTTCCACTTGCACACTGCACTTGCTTGTCCATTGCATGACACAAAGCCCAAGCGAAACACCAGCTTGCAAAACAGGTCTTTGCCAAATCATGATAAACCACCAAGGTCAGCTCTCTCTACAAAGCAAGTTCTTTGTGACCACAGCCACAAACAGCAGCTCCGTTAGAACTGTCAGAATTCATGTCACCCCAGGAATGTCACTCCAGCGTTACTCCCTGATATCCCCCCCTCAGCCATAACCCAACGCCACCCCCCCATCACTCCTGAACATCACCCCTATGTCACCCCAGCAACACCCCGGCAGCACCAACCCCCTGCAATACTCCCCTGCATAAGCAATGTTATATACGTTCATTTGTCTGGTATACAAATGAGTAACGTCCAGTTGCCCTGAACAGATGTGCACACCTGCACATCTATCCATCCAGTGAGGAAAATAGCACTTGGAATCATCCGGACTGCTGTAACCATCCTCATTCTGTCTCAAGTCGTATTTGTTTGCAATGGGTCTTGCTGGGAAGGTCTTCCTGATGGCACGGCTGTGAGTGAAACCAGCACAATACGTTCAGTATGGAGGACCTCCTGATTTCTCATGGATACAACCTGCTTCATACAAGAACAGATACGATGGATCTCGATTATCTGCATGAGTCCACAGGGAGCATATCTGCTCAGAGCACACGGGATGGTTCTGAAGTCAAAACTAAGAACCAACTCAGCCAACACTGGAAGCAGCCGTGGGAGCCAAGGGAGGCAAGTGGGCTCTAGTTATCCCATAGCAGTGACCATTTCCATGTCTGTTGAGATGACAGATAATGGACTTCAGATGTGCCGTGGGAGATTCAGGGGGGATACTAGGAAGAATTTCTTATCAGGAAGAGTGGTGAGACCTTGGAACGGGCTGCCTAAGGAGGTGGTGGAGTCACCGTCTTTAGGGGTGTTCAAGCAATGTGTGGCTATGGCACTGAGGGTTGGAGTTAGTGGGCGTTTGTGGTGATGGGCCGATGGTTGGACCAGATGTTCTTAGTGGTCTTTTCCAACCTTTATGATGCTGTGGTTCCATACTCAATGTGACAAAGACACTCATGTGTCATATATTAGACCAAATCCGTTTTCAAGTCATGAATAATTTATTAACTTGAGAAAGCAATCGCGAACAAAATCAGAGATGGGCGACCACGGGAGTCACGGCTCCGCACTTGGCGCGCGCTCCCCCCTCCTGGCCCCAGCTTTTCTAGTCTCTTCTCTCTTCTTAGTGGCTGCCGTGTCGGCCTTCTACTGCTCCGAGTGCTTTTCTCTTCTTGTTGATTGCTGCCATCGCTTCCCGGCACTCTGCTCCCCGCCTCTCGTTGCCAGGTGCCTCCGCTCCTCGTCCCGAGCCCGTCCGACCTGGGGCGGGGGGGGCGAAGCGGCGAAAACAGGAGCGGGAAAACAGAAGCCGCGGAAACGGGGGCGAAGAGCGCAGGAGCCGCAGGGGCGCTTACAAAACCCGGAAGCCCGCTTGACTCCGTTCCGCACGGCCCCCTCCCCAGCACAAGGAACAAAGAGTCACCAACTTTTTACACATGAAATAGGCAAATTTCTCCCGGTGGTGGTTTGTTCCTTTTAAAAGCGGAAACAACAGGGGCGGTCTCGAAGCCTCCACGGTCCGTTTCCGACACGGCACCGCACAGGGTTCCTCTCACGGCCGCCATCTTTTCTGCTCTGCTCCCTCGCGGGCTCCCCACAGGCTGCAGCTCTGCCAGCACCGCTCCGAAGCGGCTCCGCACCCCGGGGTCCATCCTGCAGAAACCGCCCCACGGTTTCTCCACAGAGAAGCTCTCTGTGAGGAAGCTCCCCACAGAGCTCCGCCACCGCACGCTCCTCTTGGAGAGCGGCAGCCCGCACAGCCCTCCCTCCTCACGTCGGGTCCCTCCCCACGGCCGCAGCTCGGGCCCGGGGCTGCTCCTGTAGGCACAACGTGGCTGCCGCCTCCTGCGGGCCGCTGCTGTCTGCAAAGGAGATGTGCTTCGTGTGGTGCCCACGGGCTGCAGGGGACAGCCTGCTCCTCCGCGGGCTGCAGGGAGCTGCTGCTCCGTGCATGGAGCACGCCCTGCCTTCCTTCTGCACTCACCTGGGTGACTGCACGGCAGTGCCTCTCTCACCCCTCGCTCCCCTCTCCCAGCTGCTGTCCTTCCATCTCCTCACCCAGAATCACAACCGGCTTCGCTCCTTGGCTGTTTTATCTCGTGGTGTAGTAGTTGAGATGTCTGGTTCTGTATTGTAGATTGGGAATTCTGATTAACTTGTCTTAGCTGTTTCCTGGCTGAGTGCTGTCTGATCTGTGCGCTCATACATTGGGTTTCTGAGTGCGGCTACTGGGATCAGAGCATGGGGTGGAGGATCCTTGGTTCAGTGGAGCCAGCAAGTGCAGAGAGCATGGGCGTGCAAGGCAGAGTGATTTTTGGCTAGCGAAGTGTGAGCTGGGCTGGTGTGTGTGATGTGGCCTGTGATGAAGGGCATGAATGGCTCCACGAGGGGCAGCCCTGGTTTGAGAGAGGTGGTGTGACTACAGGTCTGAGAGCGCCTTCGTAGAGGAGAGCAGGAGTGTTTGGTGCTGTCGCCTCGAAGACTCCTGCATCTATGATCTAGCAACTGGGGAGTGTGGTGAGGGGACAATTCCTCCTGGCACTCGGGTGCTTGTATGTAGCTTTTCTCACCTCCAGCGAAGCTGGTGAGTGGTTCTGTAAGGTGCCACCCTGAGTGTGACAAGACCTTTTTGTTTCTTGGTAAAGAATTTTGACATGTTTGGGAAAAGACATTTCTTAGAGGGCAGTGAAACGTTACAGGTTTATAAGAGGGAGAGAAAAATCAGAATACCACCAGTCAGAAGGAAGTGAAGGTGGCTCAGAATTCAGTAGTAATGTAGTAGTGTTGAAGACTGTTTTGCAAGTTGTTACCTTTTGTATGTGTATAGCCTGTTTTCTGGGTAGCCGCTGTGGTCTGTGCAGGCAGAAAGTTATCCCAGTTTTCATAGGAAAGGCAAAGGAGGCAGTTCCATTCAAATGCGCATTTGCTGAACCAGCACTCGGAGGAAATCCTTGCATAGCACATTACAGAATCACAGAATCACAGAGTTATCAAGGTTGGAAAAGACCTAAAAGATCATCCAGTCCAACCATCACCAAAACTTCTCGGCTAAGTCATATCCCTCAACACAACATCCAAACATCCAAACGTTATCACAGAATCACGGAATTGTAGGGGTTGGAAGGGACCTCATCATCTAGTCCAAGCGCCTCAGTAAAGGACATTCTCTACCGCATCGTAGAGATCATAGATCATACAGTATCGTAGAATCACAGAATAGCTTGGGTTGTCCTACCACTTCCTGCAAAAGAAGTATTTCCTCCTCCAGCTTGTAAGCTCCTTTCAAGTGCTGGGGATGGCAATGAGGTCTCCCTTGAGCCTTCTCCAAGCTAAACAATCCCAACTCCCTCAACCTTTCTTCATAGGAGAGGGGTTCCAGCCCTCTGACCATCATTTTGGCCCTCCTCTGGACCTGCTCCAGCATCTTTTCTCCAGCTTAATTCATCTACGCCTTGGCTTTCCTGATGCCATCCCTGCACATCCTGACAGCATCCCTGTATTCCAGGTTATCCATCCCCTCTTCCACCGCTTCTGTTTTTCCTGCTTTACTCTCAGCCTTCCCAGCAGGTCCTGGCTCAGGCATGCTGGTTTCCTGCTACCCCTGCCTGATTTCTTATCTGGGGGTTGGAGAACTATCATGCTCTCAGAAACACGTTCTTAAATGTGCTGCCAGCTCTGTTCCATTCCTGTTGTAGAAATAAATAGGAGGCATTCATTTTGGAGCTATATACCCTCGTGTTTCATGTTTCATGTCAAATCTAGATAACTCAAGAATAAAATACTACAAAGTATTTTGTCACAGACACTCTATATGCAGAAGACTGGAAATCAGCATTTCTAACTTACTAATATTTTAATTTACTAATGCCTTTTTTTTTTTTTTTTTGAGAGTTTAGTCTTTTATTAGTGTTCTGGTATTTAAAGATGAAAGTCTATAAGGCTAGTTTAAAATTAAGGCATAAGACCAGGGTTGGTTTTTTTTGTTTGTTTTGGTTTGGTTTAATTTTTTTTTTTTTTTTTTTGATTTCCTGAGGTTTTTCATTTTTCTAAGTGATTGGCCATGTGCAAATGTAAAAGCCTTGAGCATTCCTTTCACACATGACAGCTCAACAAAGTAACTTCCGCTTGTGATGTAATACAAACTCAAATCAGTTTTCTACATGCCATTTACTCAGAAAGGGGATCGAGTGAACTAACTTTTTGTACGCCATAATGGAACTCCCTTTTGAATAGGTAAATTAGAAAATCAGGGATGTCTCGGGAGCAGACACAAGCAAACTGTACTCGGAGCAGTACAGAGGGTTCTGAGTTGCTCAGTTTTCTGGGCTCCACCAGAAGAGGGGAGACCAGATGGGACAGGGAGGTGATCGTTCCTCTCCTCTCTGCCCTTGGGAGGCTCCATGTGTCCATGGTATGGAGCCCTCAATACAAGAAAGACAGAGAACTGAAGAAAGCAGAGACAGATTCCTTTGGCTAAGCAATTTTAGTGGTACTTCAACTAATGTACTAATCCCCACTGCTAAAGAAACCAGCCTATATCACAAGCGACATTGCCGTTGAGGTCCGGCATGTGGATGTAGTGGTAGGGGAGGTGTGGATCAAGGGATCCTCTGTGGTGCGGGAAGGAAAAAGGAGTAACAAGAAGGTCCACATCAAAGTATAGTGAGTTAATTTTATTGATGACTTACTCCTAACACTAACATCTAACAGTAAAATGGGCAAAAGCCCAACTGGGTGCAGGGAAATGGAACCAGAGTGAAACTGGCAGTTGGCTGCTCTCTCTTCCCCTCCCGTTCCAGGAAAGCAACCACGGCCTTCCAGACTTTGCTGCCTTATTCCACGATGAGAGGGGTTGTGTAGAGGGAATGCTGGATCCCCAAAGTGCAGGCAGGCGCCTGGGGCTTGATCAGTGTCACCTGGAAGGGCAGAAAGGAAATGTAGATCAGCAAGGGCCCTTCTCTTCTTTGCTGCCCTGGCTCCCTGTTGTCCCACATCCCTCCCGATCCCAGACAGTCCTTGGTGGAAAAGGAGCAGAGGGAGGAAAAACTGTGTGCTGTGCCATCCCTCCCTTCCTCTGCTCAGAGGTGGCACGAGGGCTGGGAGCAGGCCTGCTGTCCTGCACTTGGTCCCTGCAGCCTCTGGGGAGAGGAGTGAAGGCTGTGCTTGTGAAGCAGAGGGGAAGAGCTGAGCAGCTGCCTTACCCGGCCTATGCTGTAGTCTGCCGGCCCAGGCTTCGCTGCTTTGCCCTCTCCAGGTTTTAGTTGGGCTGCCATGGTGTATGCGGGCGCCCTGGTCTTGTAGGCATCCACAGCCACTTTGGGGAGCGCCGCAGGACCCGGAGTCTGCAAGAGAGGCATGGCCACACGGGGCTGGGGTCACATTCAAGGCTCTCTCTTTCCCTGGAAGGCTGCGTTAAGCAAAGTTGCAGCAGGCTTGGAAGCCCCTGTGGCAGGCACAGGGAGAGCAGCCCAAGTTCGGATGCTGACATGGAAAAGAGGAGCAGCAGAGCTCACCTTGGCGAGGTCTTCATCATAGCTGCCACGCTGGCACCTTGTCCTCACGGAGTAGCAGGGGCTGGCTGATGTGTAGGCTGTGTTGGGCCCCATCAGCCTGGGCAGCGTGTAAGTGCCAGGACCTGCAGGAGGAGCAGCAGACAGCGTGTGTGTGAGGGGCTGGAGGAAGCAGCAGCGAGGGGCAGCCTGCCCAACCTGCTGGTGGGAGCAGGAGGGACGTCTTGCCCCTCTGCCAGTTCCTGCCTCTCCTCTATCACAGGGCCAGTGCCAGCAGCTCCGAGCCTGAGCTGGTGCTGAGCAGCAGCCCGTCCCTGGAGGATGCTCAGGCTGAAGGGTCTGCCTTGGCCAGGGTCACGTACCTGGACGGAGGCCTGTCTGGAGCAGCTCCCGCCGGATGGCCATGGACTGGACCGGTGGGAGATGGAAGATTTGCCTGTTGGCCGCTTCAGTGCGGTAGTCACCTGGGGAGGGGGAGAAGAGGAAGAAAGCTGTGAAGGGCTGGTCTCCTCTGCAGCTGCCATGACACTGTCCTGAGGAAAATGTCTTCTGAAGAGCTGCAGAACTGCTGGGGGACACAGGCAGCTGACCCCGGGCAAACGCGCTGCGTGCTCGTGTTGTCTGGGTGAAGTGCTGCAGCAGTGCTACTCACTCGGTCCAGGGGTGACGGTGGTGTGCGTCATGGTTCGTCCCTGGAGGTTGCTGCCTGGAACCACGTACTTGCCATTCCTGGTGATGGCCGGCTGCACAAAGTAGCAGGGACCTGGCCCGCAGCTCTCTGCAGCAGGCCGCTTGGTCCCTCTAAAGGTGTACGCGGGGGCACGGTCTTTGGTGGGGCTGTGGCCCACGTAACCTAGGAGGAAAAGCAGAAGAGAGCACACCCCTGTGCAGCTGCATGTTTCCAGCTCCTTTGGACCCAGACCAGAAGCGGGCCCCTTTGTCCTCGGGTCACAGGGAGCACCATTGCCAGCAGCATTGGCCTTCCTCGGCCAGGCCTGGTTTGCAGCTGCACCGAAGAGCCACAAGGCTCTGCCAGAACGGGGCAAGGCTGGGGAGCTGCTCTGCCCCGTGATGTCCCCAATGAGCCTCACGCCCTGGGGATGGTCGCTGTACCTGTTGTCCCCGGGATGGAGTACTGGGGCCCGGGGCTGGGGAACTGGGCCGAGATGAGGCCACGTGGGCGATGGGGTCTCCAGGTCCCCACCCAGGCTCCGTCCATGCTGGCAGGCATGTGCCTCCAAACCTAAAGGCAAGAGCAGAGCAGTTACTGACGGGAGTTCCTGAGCAGGAAGGGCCGGCAGCAATTTCTCCTGCTCACGGCCAGTCCTGCCAGTCTCGTGCTACATGTCCCTCGTGCACACTGGAGCCATCCTGCAGCTGGGCTCTGCAGCCTGAAGTGTGCAGGAGCTCTCCCTCACCTCTCTGAGCCTTGGAGGACGAGCGCAATGAGGCTGAGCTGCTCTGCTGCTGGGGCTGCTCTCAGGCACAGGGCACGGCGAGCGGCTGCGGGCAGCACAGCTCACAAATGAGGTGCCTGGAGCCAGTGGCCGGCTGTCCCTGGGGAGGGTCTGGCATCGTCATGGCAGCACACTGTGACAGCACACAGGCTCCGGGTGATGCCATCCGTGCTGTGACGTCTGGCTGGCCTGGGGCTTCATCAGCATCACCTGCAAGAGAGAGAATCCCAATGGGGAAATGGACTGAAAGTCCCGTCCCACCCTGGAAAAGTGTGGAAACGGTGGTTTGGAAACCCCACGGCTGGGCTGCCTGGCTTTGGCATCTGCCATTTGCCTCCTGGTGCCGGCAGCACTGTTGCACTGCAGGAATTCCCAGGTGGGCTCTTGGCAGAGGCAGCAACGGCTGCACTGAGCACTGTGGCAGTGGTGGAACTCTGCGGGCAACTCAGTGTGCATTCAGTGTAGTGCAGTGCTGTGCGCATGGTGGGACACAGAGGTCTCTGCAGGGAGCGACCCAGGCTGTCTGTTTGTCTGCACGGGTTGTATTTGACAGAGCTGCAGAGCACGTTGGAGGAGGAAATAAAGAGTGAAACTGAAGCCAGCACTGAGCTTCCTGATGTCTGTGTTCTCCAGCAGAGCCTGTGACAGTCACCAGCATACTGCAGGGAACTGCAGAAGGAGGCTGTTGCTGGGCACTGAGCCCAGGTAGGCCGCCCTGCCCCCTTCTCCTGGGCAAAACCTCTCATCAGTGTCACCTCTGGTCAGCCTTCAGAGAGGAGTATATCATTAGTGGCCTTGAGGCCTAATTCCTAATTCCCTGAGGGCCTACACCTCGTAACCAAGGGGTTAAAAGAGACCTATGGAACCAGAAGCTTTTCAAGAGGCTGAGAGGCCATGAATGCCAATGAGAGCACTAGACGGTTAGAGGCCTGCAGGCCAGGAGAGAGGCCTCTAGTCCTCTAGCCATCTCGGCCTTCCTCTGGACCTCCATGTCTCTAAGCCCTCCCATAGGTGTCTAAGTCCATACACCTCTGCACCTTCTTTGCTGTTGGAATGCCCCTGGGACACTGTCTCAAGACCTCCAGTCCAGCTGCAAGGTCTCTTGGCCAGGCTCTTGGCCTCCCTCCAGGCTGTTTTACCTTAAGGCCTCTGAGCCTCCTGGGCAACCTCTAGGCCTTTAGACCCCCCTCTATGCCTCCAGGCGTGTTCTCCATTACACCTCTAGGCCTTCCTTTGTGCCGTCAATGCTCATGGACTCGTGGTCTCTTTTTTGGCCTCTCTCTGTGCATTAGGCCCTCAAAACCTCAGTGCTTCCAGTCCAGCCCATTGGTACCTCGGCTCTAGGCCTACCCTTAAGCTTCAAGGACTTTAGGCTCTACACGACTGTTAAGGCCTCTAAACCTCCTGGATTCCCGGGGTGAGGCCACAGGGGAGTTCTGTTAACACAGTCTGTCAGGGGCAGGAACCCACAGGACCCATAGAGAACCACAGAACATCATGGAGAGTCAGAGAGCCCAACAGAGCCACAGAAGAACCACAGGGAGCCATAGAGACCCACGGGGAGCCAAAGGGAGCAAAGAGTTACCCATAAGGGAACAACAATGACACAGTGTCACACAGGGACCTGCAGGGACCCATAGAAGCGCATAGGGAAACATCCTGCCCTGTTACATCCTGAAACATCCACTTTGGGCTTTAGTTGTTTGCCAGACCCATGTGCTGTGGCATGAAGCCCTGGGGCCAGTGCCAGCCTGCATGGTCATGGGTTTAAGCCCTGGGGACATCAGCCATGTCTTGGGCTGTGGCTTTCAGAACCAGCACCGGTGCCGGGCTTTCTGGCTGTGGTTGTGACTTCACAGAATGACAGAATGAGCCGGGTTGGAAGGGACCTCAAGGATCATGAAGCTCCAATCTCCCTGCCTGGCAGGGCCACCGAACTTGGAGGCAGGGACAAGGGACAGGAGCAAGGTCATTTGTGTTGTGTTACCTTGCATTCCGATATCGTAGTTAGCAAAGGGCTGCTGCTTGTTTCCTTGAGCCCACCTCCCACCTCCCTCTTTGGATCATGGCATCTCCATTAAAATGAGGGGCTTTGGAAGCTCATCTGTGACCAGTCCAACAAGTTTATTCTCTTTGGCCACAGTGAAGCCAATAAAACCAACACAGGAATGTGACACGCCAGTGGGTTCTGTCAAGCAGGCCTTCCCTTTATTGCAGCGCAGGGTGCATGGGGATCACTGCACCGACACGCACACCCAGAGAAGCAGTGACTGCTTATTTATAGGCATAGCCTTTACATGGTCATAACATTCCAAGGACATGGGCAGGAATTGCAGGAATTAATTAACATCTCTGGTGGTGGTGGGATGAAGGCTAATAGCCATTGCTCTGTAACTGCCCAACCCTTTAAGGGGGGCTGCCAGACTGGTTGTCACTGATGCTACGTCCAGCTGAGGCATCTGTTCTGCCATCTTATCTTCAACAGCAGCACATCTATTCTACTTTCTAATCTTCTCTTGACAGCAAACCCTGCGGCTCACTGCCAGTTCTGTTCCCTAGCTGACATTCACGCCAGCCCCTTGTCCTTCAGGTTGTATCTGCCCAAGTTGTGCAGAAGGCTGTTCTCAAAAGGTAGAACGGCTGCTCTCGTGATTCACAGCCCTAACCCTGACCCAAACGCTATCCCAAACCCTACACCAAACCCTAACCATATTCCAGCCCTGAAGCCTAACCCAAACCCAACATAGACACAAACCCAAACCCCAAACCTAAAACCTACCCTACCCTGAACCCAAACCTTCTTCAGATCTCCACAAACTCTTCCAACACAAACCTTCCTCCAGTACTAAGATCTTCAAGGACCCTCCCCCACAAACCCTTCTATCCTCACTATGGATCTTCCCAACCCACACCATCCTATGGTCCCGTGACCTTCCAGGACCCTTCCAACACAAGCCGATCCACGCTTCTTTGATCATCAAGGAGCCTCCCACAGAGCGCATGCCATTCCAAACACAAACCATTCTCTGGATCTTCATGGCCTTCAAGGACTCTTCCAGCACAAAGCACGTTCTGTTCCTGTGACCTTCCAGGACCCTCCTGTGCTGGTGACGACACAATGTCGCGCTGACCTCACAGAGGCCCCCCCGGGGTGGGGCAGGGGCAGTGGGTCAGCGCTGAACCTGCCGGCCCCATTCTGCAG
This sequence comes from Excalfactoria chinensis, assembly GCF_039878825.1. Lineage (NCBI taxonomy): Eukaryota > Metazoa > Chordata > Aves > Galliformes > Phasianidae > Excalfactoria > Excalfactoria chinensis. Next base: position 160,214 of record NW_027315718.1, read on the forward strand.
GCGGTGCAGGTCCTGCGAGCAGCTGTGCCAGTGGTGCAGCAATGCGGGCCCAGTTTGCCAGCGGAACATTAACAGCTCTGCAGCGCGTGGAGCTGCTGCAGCAGCTGGAGCAGGTGAGCTCTGGGTGGACGGGCACAGAAGGGCCGAGCTGCCGGCTGGAGGGCACCCTGCCCACGGCATGGCAGCAGAGAGCCGGGTGCCAACGCCGCTCCTTTCCCCTCGCACAGGCTCATGAGCGGCTGATGGAGAAGCGCACGGCCGCGGCCAGGGCGTCGTTGCTGAAGGTGAGCAGATGCTGCTGTGTGGGGTGCGGTGGGAGAAGTGCCCTCGTGTGGGTCTGCAGCTCCAGCCCTGCAGGCCCTGCTTGCCCCGATGGAGGAGGCAGGAGGGGACGGAGCCCCGTGGGAGCGCCGGTGCCCTGACGGCCGCTGCTCTTCTCTTTCCCACAGGACGCCCAGCAAATACGGGCTGAAAGAACGGCTGCCCGTAAGGAGGAGCTGGAGCAGGTAGGGGGCAGTGAGGGCTCGTCCTCACAGCTCGGCATCCTCACGCCTCTGGCTGTGCAGGAGGACCTCGGTCCCCATCCCTCGGGTCCGTGGGACCCAACGCGGCCAGCCCTCATTACAGCCGTTGTCTTGCAGGAGAAGCAGCTCATTGCCCAGCTGGAGGAGCAGCTGAAGGCTGGGAGCGAGGAGATGGAGGTAGTGTGGAGGGGCGAGGGGAGCGGGGCTGCACACCCCATGTTGTGGACATGGAGCTCACGCTTTTGTCTGCCAGGTGCTGCGCCGGGAGAAACAGCGCCTGCGAGAGGAGCGGGAGGAGCTGGAGCTGGAGGGTGCCTGGTGAGTGGGAGCGGGCCCTGCAGCCCACGCCTGCACACGGGGCTCTCTGCTGCAGTGGGACTGCAGCGCTGCTGGGGTCGGGGCTCGGGTTCCCTTCGCTGCATGGCGTGGCAGAGCAGCCCCGTCCCAGCCCTGGCGTGGGCACACGCTGCTGGGGAGCCCCCGCGGTGACAGAGGCCGGCAGCCTCCAACCAAGTCTTGTTGCCCACAGGCGGCAGCATCAGATGGAGCTGGAGGCAGAGCGCGTGCCTGGGGCTGTGCTGCCGGAGCTGGTGGAGGCACAGCTGGTAAGGGGCAGAACACACAGCACCCTCACCCCATCCAACAGTAGTCTCCCTGGGGACTGTTGTGCTGCTGGGCTCCCTAGCCCTGCATGAAGCCCTGCTGCGCAGCAGGCCCTGACCACCATCCCTGCCCCATCTTCACCTACAGGAGAAGAAGGAGCGGGCCAGGAGACGTGGGCTCTCCTTCTGGATGCAGTGAGTATCCCCTCGTTGCCCGGTGCCCACCCGACAGCAGCCGGGCTCCCATCAGTGGGCTGATGGCCAGGACCCCTCTTTTGCCCCACAGGACCATCTGCCTCATCTTGGTCTGCTTCCAGCTGCTACTCGTTGCCGTGCTGGGCTTTGCCCTATTTTACGCCCGGCACTATGACCAGGAGCTGCTCTATCGGCTCCTGCTGCGGGTGCTGCCCCAGCCAATGTACGCTTCCGTGGCGTACTTTGCAAGCAGGATCCTGCGTGTGGTCTGTGATGGGCTGCTGCCCATCTGACCGCCCAGCTCAATAACCCCTCCCAGCTCGGGGCTGCGTGCTGGGGCAGGGGACAGGGCTCTGTCCCCACGGAAGGGGCCTGTCCTGTGCTCCTGCCCCCAGGCACAGCAGTGGGGCAGTGCTGGCAGGCGGCTGAGTGCCACCACGTTGGACTTGTTGCAAATCAGTCTGCACTGTCATCGGGAGTCGCTGTCAGCTGAAGAACAAACCTCCGACGGCCCATCAGACTGAAGATCCGCACCCGACAGCAGGACGTGGCTGGATCTACCGGCGCTGAACCGCCTCGCTTTGCTGCCTCTCTGTCCCTCCTTCCCTGCTTTCTGTCTTTTCTCTTGGTCTTCTTTCATTCTTTGACTCATCAAAGCAGCCGTGGCCTATGCTAATGGCATCTCATTGTAATTAGCCCATTACCCAATGTTACCTCCAATTGGTTGTTGTTGGTTGTTAAGAAAGCCCTCAATAAATACATACCTATTATTCCCCTCAGTTTGGCGGTTGTGACCCTTTGCTGAGCCGGGGAGACTCAGGGGATGGGACAAAATGCAAACGGTGCATCCCTGTCACAAAAAATCCTGACCCCAGGGCTGGAGGTTGTGGCTTTCGTACCCTTCCAGCAGTTCTTGTGGAGAGCAGCTTCAGGGAAGCAAAGGCTGCAGTGGGCAAGGGATGTGAAGCGAAATTACGATTCAGGAGGAAACAGAGTCCTGCTGTTCCACCTGGACCACCACGAGTCCATGGGGTCGGATGAGACCCACAGCTGCAGCTCCAGTGCTGTGTTCAGTGTTGGGCCCCTCACTACAAAAAAGGCTCAGTGGAGACCTTATTGCTCCCTATAACCCCCAAAGGGAGGCCGTGGTGAGCTGGGGGTCGGTCTCTTCTCTTGCCTAACAGTGATAGGACGAGAAGGAATGGCCTCCAGCTGCACCAGCTGAAACGAGATGATCATTATGGTCCTTCTCAACGCAGGCCATCTCATGATCCTATGATAAGATATGGAGAGCCCCCCAATATCCTCCACTGCCTCTCAGAGTCCCCCAGTGCCCCTCAGAGTCCCCCAGTGATGCTCAGAGCCCCCAGTATTCTCCACTGCCCCCAGTGCTCCTCTGAGTGCCCCAGTGCACTCCACTGCTCCCCAGTGCCCCAGTGGGGTGATGCTGGGGTGATGTTGGGGGTGATGCTGTTGGGGTGACATTGGTGTGGTATTGTGGCGACACTGGGGTGATATTGGGGTTGTGTTGGGGTGATGCTGGGGTGACATTGGGGTGACATTGGGAGGACATTGGAGTGACGTTGGGGTGATGCTGTTGGGGTGACATTGGGATGACACTGGGTGATGTTGGGGTGATGCTGGGGTGACTTTGGGGTGACAATGGGGTGGTATTGTGATGACACTGGGGTGATATTGGGTCTATGTAGGGGTGACGTTTGGGTGACACTGGGATGGTATTGGGGCTGTGTCGGGTGAAGTTAGGGTAACGGGGTGACATTGGGATGACGTTGGGTGATGTTGGGGTGACATTGGGGTGATATTGGGCCTGTGTTGGGGTGACATGGGGGTGACGTTGAGGTGATACTGGGGCTGTGTTCGGGTGACGTTTGGGTGATATTGGGCCTGTGTTGAGGTGACATGGGGGTGACATCAGGGTGACGCTGGGGCGGTGTTGGGGTGACGCTGGGGTGATGCTGTGTCACGGGTTACCTAGATCTACCTGTGCCCGTGAAAGGGGGCAGCCGCCCCGTGGGGAAATGGAAGGGAAAATGGGGAATGGGAAGAAAGAACAGCAGCAGCAGTCTAAGGAGGAAAAACTTATTTTACTGACTATGATATCGGAATACAAGATAACACAATATAATACAATATGATTGAGGCCAATAAATCGAACAAAACAGAGAGAGAGTCCCCGAAAACCGAGAGGCCTACTGTGAACTCTAGGCGACACGGCTGGAACGCTTCCCACTGTCCGAGAGCCCGAGAGAGAGAGAGAGCTCCATCCAGGGAGCGAGATTATAGATGTCCTCCTCCCGTGACTTCTCTCTGGCCGCGAAGTCCTCTGGGATACGTAGTTTTCTTCTGAGAGCTGAGTACTCGGGACGTTGTTATTCCACGGAACTGGAGTATGAACCTTTTAATGATCCATACTGCACATGATGTTATGATGTGGAATATTGACAGCAACAACACAAAACCATGACACGTGATCTGATGTTGTAGGGACGGGGCCTGCACATCCATGGCAGGGAGCGGGGCAAGGGGAGAAACGGAAAGCCTCCATGGGTAAGAAGCTCTTGTGAGCTGCAGTGTGGGTACCTGCCTCTAAATAGGGCTGCATGAAGGGCAGTGTGTGTGATGGAGGAGAGAGGAAAGGACGCTGCATAAGTGGCACAAGACTGTAGCAGTGGAAAGGCAAATGGAAGAAACTGCTCTTGACCAGAAGCTTGTGGTTGGCTGTGCTCAGATCCTCCTCCAAGGAGATGCTCTTCATGTCTTTCTTGTCTCCTTTCTGTCAGAAGCTGATGCAAGCATCCTTCCAGCAGAGCTCAGTCTTGCAAAAGGCCAGGGGAGGAGCACAGAGTGTGGCACAGCACCCAAGAGAGGTACAGACACACAGCAGGCATCTGGCTTTGGTGCACTGTCTTCCTAGTTAGGCTTTCTGTCCTTTGCTGGGACGGTTGTCATTGAGTGTTCTTGGGGTCTTAATCCCTGGGCTTTACATTTACTGACACTGTCATGATCATTAATGGGAAGCCAACATTCACCAGAGATCCCTTGGTACAGGATGAACATGGTACGGGAGAGCTGGCATTGAGCCTTTGGGATTCTCTTGCTTTTCCCAGCAGAGGCGACCGGCTCGGATGTGCCGGAGGACATCACAGACATTCAGGGTTTGCTCTCTTGGATCAGTGGTGAGTTTGGGGGCTGCAGAGCCCACAGGTGTGCGTTTGCACAGAGTGGGTGTGGGAAGGCTATCAGCACCTTTCTGGGATGTTCTTGCATTTTCAGATGTGGCAAGAGCTGCTGAGGTCCCCCACGCAAAGCCCAGCAGCCCTGCCCCAGGACGCTTCATCGCTGAGCTCCCTGACAAGCCCTGGGACAGCACAGAGCTCAGCACGGAGGCACAGGCTGCCAGCGGGACCCCCAGCGACCCCTTCTGGGGGCTTCCACCATCCCCTGGGTACCTGCCTGAACTGCAGTGTGGGTTGTCACAGCTGCGCCCTGCTGTGCCACCAGCCAGTGCCCGGCTCTGTCTGCTGCCGACCACCCTGGCTGTCAGCACAGCTCCCTCAGCCCAACCCACACAGCCCATCGAGGAGGTGCAGCCAAGGCAGCCCCAGGTATCATAGTATCATATCATAGTATTGTGCGAGTTGGAAGGGACCTTAGAGATCATCGAGTCCAACTCCCGGGATTCGAGCCCTCTGTGTAGCAGAGCGGCACTTCTACCCCCTGCTCCACAGGGGGGGATTCGAACCCGGGCCCCCTGGTGTTGCAAACGGGAATTCTACCGCTGCGCCACCGGAGGCACACAATGCATTTTCAATGCATTTTTCCTGCTTTTTTTTTTTTTTTTTTTTTTTTTTTTTTTTTTTTTTTTTTTTTTTTTTTAATGTATATATGTATTTAGTTTTAAATTACCAAAAACAATGAAACTTTCAAGGTCCAGAAAACAAGAAAGCCCAGATCTATGTGCAAATAATTAGGCCACCCAACCACACTACAAAAATCCATTCTTCAAAATGTGTAACATCTCCAGAGGAAAAGGTGAGAAAATTATCACCCAAGTATCCAGTAACCCTGTGGTCAGTTCCCTGCCTGAAGAGTGGATTCAAAGATCTCTAAATCATTGCCATGACCAAACTAGAGAGCAGACACTGTCTAGGCTCCAGGTGATTCTTCTGTAAGATCTCAGCTGTGCTCAGAAGAAAAAGCCTTTGAAAATCCTACTTCAGGGCTTCCTCTACAGGAAGGACCTGAGCAGCATGTGAATGTCAACAGGCAAGAACCAGATGCCTTGAGGATTATACAGAGGATGGGTTTTATTCCTGAATGCTTAAAAAGATAAGCTGGTGTTTTGAGTCCATCTAGACTTCAGTGTTCTGGAGGGTTAGCATGGCTTGGGTAAATCAGCAGTACCCAAAGGAGTGAAGAAATTATTTCCAGTTGCACGTGTCCCTTTTCATTGCAGAAGAGCTGGATTTGGTCACCTTTAAGGGTCGCTTCCAACTCAAATAATTCCATGATTCTATGACCTGTTCCAGCCAAATTTGCTACCCTGGATAAGGTATTCACCCACAGGCAGTGGCAACCATAATTTGAACTGAGGGTTTCTTTGCTTCTGCAGTCATGCTGAGTCATCAGAGCTGCCTGTCATCACTCCAGCTACCCAGGCAGCTTAGAGAGTCATCTCTTCCCCAGCAACCAGGGGGTACAAAATCACAGGACATAGAGGATCTATCTGCCCTGAGTGGTCCCCTCAGGGCCTTACAACAGATTGGAGGTCACTCTGATCAGTTGTTACGAAGCCCCACAGCATTACTCCCTGCTATCAGTCATTTCTGTCCTGTGTCAGATTTCAACAAGTGGTTATTGAGGTCTGCAGATAGTCTGAGGACAAGGAAAAAACCTCCAGGAAGACATCTACAGGTTGTAGTCAAAATTATTTTTCATGAGTGTGAGCATAGTGGTATTCTATAGTGGCCATAAACTTACTTCCATACCCATGGACACTGCCTCTGTCCTACAGCATACTGATCTTAGAGTTGCACACTGCAGTTCCTATGGTTGCTTACTTAGCCATTGCAAATACTGAACTGTAAGTTGAGTTTCCTTCCTGTATAGTCTTACTGTTCCTGTTACATTTTGATTCTTTCTTCATGACCCAGAAATTCTTCATGACCAAATCATATAAAACAAAGATGGTCTCAGATTTTATTGCACTCTGCGTGGCAAAGAAAGGGAACACATCAGGTTCTGAGTGTTACTTTCAGCCATTCACAAGGGATGTGGTAAAATCTTTGCTGGCTGGTATAACTGCTCCTGTGATCTTGTCTGATTGTTGTCGTACAACTTGCTTTTCTCCAGAGTATTTCTCACTGATGTTATGATCCATCCTGACTTCTCGTATGCTGAGAACTACATTTGTATTAGGATTTTTTTTTTTTCCAGTTTGGTGTCTCTGGTGAGACAACCATTAATTTGTCTGTTTTCCTTTATGATTGTTATTCAAGTTTTTGTTAAACAGATGTGATAATCATACTGACAGTGCAGTGACAGGATTACACAAGTTTGATTAGTATATAATGAAAATTGCCTGCAATACAAGTATTCTGCAATTATGTAGAAAGCACAATGCCATCTGGGTTCTGCTCCCATCTCTCTTTTTCTTGATTTATTTTTTTTCTAATAAATGACAACTAACGGTAAAATATCACTCTGTAGTAAAATGTGAAGTACAACAACAAGAATTTATAAAAAACATTTTGTGTCTTTGTGTTTTCTCAGGTGGGTCAGGCTCCCTCTCCACCATGACGGGGCTCTGTTATCTGCCGGGTGGCAGATAAGAAGAAGAGGGGCAGCACCAAGCGGGCCAAGAAACGGGGTCTCCCACTGAGGAGATGGCAATCACGAGGACCTAGAGGGCAGTTATGGCCAGGTAGCAGGAGGTGTTGTGTTGGTGCATTACTCCCATGTCCAACAGATGTTGCTCTTCAGTTACTGTCAAGGCAGCAGCTGCCTGGGGCACTGGGGTTCTCCATTCCCTGCTGCACACTGCCAATACATTTCCACTGCCTCTCTGCCGAGGCAACGCTGTGGACCAGTTCTTCTGTGAGATGCCACACATTCTCAAGCTCTCTTGTTCGTACCCCTACCTCAGGAATCTCGGCCTCATGACACTCAGTGCATCTTTGTTTTTTGGGTGTTTTGTGTTCATTCTGCTTTCTTACGTGCAGATCTTCAGGGCCGTGCTGAGGATGCCCTCTGTGCAGGGACGGCACAAAGCCTTTTTCACGTGCCTCCCTCACCTGGCCGTGGTCTCCCTCTTTATCAGCACTGGCTTCTTTACCTATCTGAAGCCCCAGTCCACCTCCTCCCCAGCCAAGGATGTGTTGGTGGTGGTTCTGTACTCCGTGGTGCCTCCAGCAGTGAACCCCCTCATCTGCAGCGTGCGGAACCAGACACTGAAGGATGCCATTTGGAAACTTATTAAGGGTGTTTTTTACTTGTATGGGAACTACTGAATCACAGCCTGAACCTCTGATTAACCACCTGAGGCAAGCAATAAGCCTAGGAGTACAGGTGAAGGTAATCTCCTGTGCTTGCAAAAGGGGTGGAGCCTGGCTCCACCTCTCCTAGATCCCATTTTAGAGCTGATTATCATTGGGAAAGGATCTCTTTGGGAGGTTGCTCTTTGTAGAGGCTTTTAGTGAGCCCAGGATAAGTGTAGGCACCATCTATTCCTCTTAAAACCACACAACGTAGCCTAACTCTTCTGAATGTTCTCAATTGTGTCATCAGTGCATTTGCAGATTACACAGCAGTAAAGATTCATTGATTCCCTCTCTCTCCCCAGGTGACTCCTAATGTATCCCTCTCCAAGCTTGTGCTCTGTTGTTTTCTTTTAGTGTGTTTCATTCTTCAATGCATCTTTAATGTTTTCTAACTCCTTATGCTTCTTTTGTTCCCCTCAAATCGTTTCACTGTGTTCCTTTCTGTAATTGGGTTATCTAGATTTACCCGTGATAGAGGCTGCTGCCCCTGGAAGGAGGGAAATGAACAAAAACAATGGCAGCAATCTAAGGAAAGAACTTACTTTACTAAATACGAATAATATTGGAATACAAGATGACACAATATGATACAATATAACTACAACTACTAAATCAAACAAGACAGAGAAAGAGAGAAAAAGAGTCCCCGAGAACCGGGGGGCCTACTGTGATCTCTAGGCGACAGGCTGGAACGTTGCTGATAGAGGGAGACGGCAGGGATGGAGAGCTCCAAAGCGATAGACAGAGCAAAAAGAAGGACGTTCCAGCCTGGGAGTGAGATTATATATGTGTCCTCCTCCTCTGGTGATTCGTCTCTGGCCGCGTCGTCCCCTGGGATATGTAGTTCTCCTCCAAGAGCTGAGTACTCGGGATGCTGCCATTCCACAGAACTGGAGCATGAACCTTCCACACTTCCGCATACCCTCTGTTACACTTCCGCATACCCTCTGTTACACTTCCACATACCCTCTGTTACACTTCCGTATGCCATTAACAACTACACTTCCTTATACCACCAAAACAGTTTACCACTATTTGTACCCTCAGTTAATGATTGATACTGCACATGATGTCATGATGTAGAATATTGACAGCAACAGCACAAAACCATGACACTTTCCCTCCTTCTTTCTAGGCAGCTTGTGATTTCAGCATATGCTTCTGTCACGGGGTTACCCCAAGATGTCAGTCCGTGACCCTCCGGGAACCCAAACTGCCCCCAGTGGCGGTAACACGGAACCAGGGCACGAACTCTTTAACTGCCACTGCTCTGAATGATGTTCTGATGTGGAATAGCCACAACAGGGATCACAACAGCACAACAGCTTCATCGTGTCTGAGATGAAATAGCAGCCAAGAAGGACGTGGGCAGTGAGTGTTTTGGGGGTCTGGAAATCTGTGTTTGACACAATGAGAAGATATTTTCTATTGCTCAGAGGTTCTCCATTGTGGAAAGTGGATTCAACTGAGGACACTGGTGGATGAAGAGCTGTCCATGAGCCTGCACTGTGCTCTTGGAGCCTGGATGACCAATGGTAACCTGGCCTTCACCAACAGAGGGGTATCCAGCAGTGAGAGGGAGCTGATTGCACCCCCCTACTCTGCCTTTTGAAGGCTCCATCTGGTACACTGTGCCCAGGCCTGGCAAAGCCAGCACAGGGAAAACATGGACCTGTTGGAGCACCAACAAAGATAATCAGAGGGCTGATGAAAGATGTTGAAGTTGGGATTGTTTAGCTTGGAGAAGGAACGCTCCAGAAAGACCTCATTGCAGTCTTGCAGTACTTGATAGGAACTTCCTTGAAAGGCAGGAGAGAGACTGACTTGTTACACAGGTAGTGATAGGGAAATGGATTTAAAGTGAAAGAGGGGAGGTTTATGTCGGAGGTTATGAAGAGATCCTTCATGCAGAGTGTGCTGAGGCACTGGAATAGCCTGCCCTGAGAATGTGTGGATGTCCCATCACTGGAGGTATTCAAGGCCAGGCTTGACGTGTTCCTGGGCTGTCTGGTCTTGTGGATGGCTACCCTGACCAGAGCAAGGGGGTTGGAACTAGATCATCTTTCTCATCTTTCCGACACAAGTGTTTCTATGATTCAGTGGATATAGTTTGGACTTGGTAAAATCTACTTTTACAGAACTATGCCTCTTGCTTTCCTCTGCTGTCCATTAACTATATCTGTCCGTGTCTTCACGTAGCTTTTCTCCATGTAAGGAAGCTGGGAATTGGTGCCTAGCGCTAACTCTAACCCATATAACAATCTGTAATCTAACCTTAACCCGATCCCTAACTCCTAACCCATAACTTGAACTCCCTAAATTATACCTAAAGTATCTTAAAGTACAACCTTCACCCTTTCCTGTCCTAAACTTCAAGCTAAACTCAAGCTCTTTCCCCTAAACACCAACCCTTATCACATCCCTCGCCCTAACACTAACTCACGTGCGAGCACTGCACCTAGCACTAAATCTAACCATCAGTGCTAGCCCTCAGCCCTAATTCTAAGCTTAAACCTACCTCTAACACCGAACCTTGTCCCTGACCCTCTGGTTGGCAGCTTGTTATCTGGTAGGGTACATCAGGCCGCTGCTCTTTCAAGCTGTAATGGATGGTGCGTTAAGGAAGAGAGAAAGCTTAGTAGTTTTATTGGTGGCAACCAAGGCTTGGTGTCTCACATCTGCTCTGAGCTCCTGGTTAAAGCATTCAGGAAGAGCGGTAGAACCAAAGTGCAGCACGGTTAGGAAGGATGATAGGGTTGTGTAGAAGAAAGGCCTTTCCCAGAAGCAAGCAGTGGGCTGGGGTTGGCACCAAAACCAAACCCTGCTTGCACCTTCCCCTCTCGTCATTCCACATGCTCTGACACTGATTTTAAGAGCAAAAAACCAAGACTACAGCGAAGAAAGAAAGCTCTAGAACAACTTGGCTACTTTATTCACCCCCTTCCCTTTCCACTACAGATGATTCTCAGCCAACCTCCAAGAGCCACGTTACTGCTCTGCTGACCCTTCTCTGGGACCCATCAGTGCACTCAGAAATGACTGAGAGCAACACGTGCACACAGACACACAGCACAGCCCTACGTGTCTGCTTCTCCATTAGGAAATGGCATCAAAAAGAGCAGGAGAGGAAAGCAGGCATGGTGAGAGAACTGCTTTGGGCAGCAAGGAAAGGCCAGCTGAAGCTCCCGGGTTAAGTCCCCTCTGCAGAGGGTGCCAGCGATGCCATCTCCTTTGCAAACTCTTCCTGTGTGGGGAGAAGGGTTGGGGTCTCCCTCATCCCTGGGCTCTCCAGCATCCTGAGGGTCTCTCTGCACTGGGGTTCTCCCATGAGAAATGAGCTGCCAGCCCTGAGAGAAACTCTTCCTGCAACCAGGGACACTTGCAGGGCCAAAAACAACACATGGACTGGGCGATGGTTAATGAGGATGGAGCTCCAGATGAAGCTCTTCCTGCAATGAGGGCATTTCTAGGGTCTCTGCCCTGAGTGGATCCCCTGGTGCTTGATCAGGTAGGAGCTGTGGTTGACCACATCAGTTTCGTCCTATGTGTGAGGAGCTCTGCACTCTGCACAAAGCCCTTGTCACACTCGAGGGCATTTCTAAGGCTTCCTGCCATGTCAGCTCAGAGCTGCTGCAGGCATGGATAGGGCTTCACCCAAGTGCAGACCCTCTGGTACCTCAGCAGGTTCCAGCTGTAGCCAAAAAGCTCTTACATACAGGCTGGCACCTTTATAGAGTTCCTCACGTGGACCCCCAGGTGTGCAATGAGCTCTGGATGGAGCTCTTCCTGCTGTCAAGGCACTCCCAGGTCTACTGAGGGGTGTACTGAGGTTAACTGAGGGGTCTGTTGGGGTTTACTGAGGGGTCTACCGAGGGGTCTACTGGGGTCAACATAGGGGACTACTGGGGTGTACTGAGGGGTCTACTGGGGTGTACAGAGGGGTCTACATAGGGGTCTACTGGGGTCAACATAGGGGTCTACTGAGGGGTCTACTGGAATCAACTGAGGGTTGAGCTCCAGACAAAGCTCTTCCCACACACCTTGTGAACAGAATTGTTCCCTTCCTGGTGACCCATCAGCCCAGCTGAGGTATCCTTCAGGTCCTCACCTGCTGCCCCACAGCCTCCTCCACAAACCCTTCACTACTTCTATCATCATTAAGGAACACCACAACCCACGCCATCCTACGGTCCTGTGACCATCCAGGACCCTTCCAACACAAGCCGATCCACGCTTCTTTGATCATCAAGGAGCCTCCCACAGAGCGCATGCCATTCCAAACACAAACCATTCTCTGGATCTTCATGGCCTTCAAGGACTCTTCCAGCACAAAGCACGTTCTGTTCCTGTGACCTTCCAGGACCCTCCTGTGCTGGTGACGACACAATGTCGCGCTGACCTCATTGAACCCCCCCGGGGTGGGGCAGGGGCAGTGGGTCAGCGCCGAACCTGCCGGCCCCATTCTGCAGGCGGTGCAGGTCCTGCGAGCAGCTGTGCCAGTGGTGCAGCAATGCGGGCCCAGTTTGCCAGCGGAACATTAACAGCTCTGCAGCGCGTGGAGCTGCTGCAGCAGCTGGAGCAGGTGAGCTCTGGGTGGACGGGCACAGAAGGGCCGAGCTGCCGGCTGGAGGGCACCCTGCCCACGGCATGGCAGCAGAGAGCCGGGTGCCAACGCCGCTCCTTTCCCCTCGCACAGGCTCATGAGCGGCTGATGGAGAAGCGCACGGCCGCGGCCAGGGCGTCGTTGCTGAAGGTGAGCAGATGCTGCTGTGTGGGGTGCGGTGGGGTGGGAGAAGTGCCCTCGTGTGGGTCTGTAGCTCCAGCCCTGCAGGCCCTGCTTGCCCCGATGGAGGAGGCAGGAGGGGACGGAGCCCCGTGGGAGCGCCGGTGCCCTGACGGCCGCTGCTCTTCTCTTTCCCACAGGACGCCCAGCAAATACGGGCTGAAAGAACGGCTGCCCGTAAGGAGGAGCTGGAGCAGGTAGGGGGCAGTGAGGGCTCGTCCTCACAGCTCGGCATCCTCACGCCTCTGGCTGTGCAGGAGGACCTCGGTCCCCATCCCTCGGGTCCGTGGGACCCAACGCGGCCAGCCCTCATTACAGCCGTTGTCTTGCAGGAGAAGCAGCTCATTGCCCAGCTGGAGGAGCAGCTGAAGGCTGGGAGCGAGGAGATGGAGGTAGTGTGGAGGGGCGAGGGGAGCGGGGCTGCACACCCCATGTTGTGGACATGGAGCTCACGCTTTTGTCTGCCAGGTGCTGCGCCGGGAGAAACAGCGCCTGCGAGAGGAGCGGGAGGAGCTGGAGCTGGAGGGTGCCTGGTGAGTGGGAGCGGGCCTTGCAGCCCACGCCTGCACACGGGGCTCTCTGCTGCAGTGGGACTGCAGCGCTGCTGGGGTCGGGGCTCGGGTTCCCTTCGCTGCATGGCGTGGCAGAGCAGCCCCGTCCCAGCCCTGGGGTGGGCACACGCTGCTGGGGAGCCCCCGCGGTGACAGAGGCCGGCAGCCTCCAACCAAGCCTTGTTGCCCACAGGCGGCAGCATCAGATGGAGCTGGAGGTAGAGCGTGTGCCTGGGGCTGTGCTGCCGGAGCTGGTGGAGGCACAGCTGGTAAGGGGCAGAACACACAGCACCCTCACCCCATGGGATGGAGATCTCCCCGGGGACAGGGCTCCCTGCAGCACTGGGGCTGTGCTGCTGTGCTGCCGGGCTCCCAAGTCCTGCATGAGCCCCGGCTGCGCAGCAGGCCCTGACCCCTGTCCCTGCCCCATCTTCACCTACAGGAGAAGAAGGAGCGGGCCAGGAGACGTGGGCTCTCCTTCTGGATGCAGTGAGTATCCCCTCGTTGCCCTGTGCCCAGCCACCAGCAGCCGTGCTCCTGGCAGCGGGCTGATGGCCCGGACCCCTCCGCCCCTGTGGCACCGTGTGGGGCTGTGCTGCCATGGGGTAGGGACGCCTCATTCCCGGCCCTCTTTTGCCCCACAGGACCATCTGCCTCATCTTGGTCTGCTTCCAGCTGCTACTCGTTGCCGTGCTGGGCTCTGCCCTATTTTACGCCCGGCACTATGACCAGGAGCTGCTCTATCGGCTCCTGCTGCGGGTGCTGCCCCAGCCAATGTACGCTTCCATGGCGTACTTTGCAAGCAGGACCCTGCGTGTGGTCTGTGATGGGCTGCTGCCCATCTGACCGCCCAGCTCAATAACCCCTCCCAGCTCGGGGCTGCGTGCTGGGATAGGGAACAGGGGGGCAGTGCTGGCAGGCGGCTGAGTGCCACCACGTTGGACTTGTTGCAAATCAGTCTGCACTGTCATCAGGAGTCGCTGTCAGCTGAAGAACAAACCTCCGACAGCCCATCAGACTGAAGATCCGTCCTGACAGCAGGACGTGGCTGGATCTACGGGCGCTGTCCCTCTTTCCCCGTTTTCTGTCTTTTCTCCTGGTCTTCTTTCATTCTTTGACTCATCAAAGCAGCCACGGCCTATAATAACGGCCTCCAACACCTCTTAATCGTGATTAGCCCATTATCCCATGTTACCTCCAATTGGTTGTTGTTAGTTGTTAAGAAAGCTCTCAATAAATGCCCTTATATTATTCCTCTCAGTTGGGATGACTCCATGCGGTCTCACTGCGGCCTTCCCATGCTTGAAGGGAGCGTATAAACAGGAGAGAAAATGGCTGTGAGGGTGGGCAGTGATGGGACAAAGGGGGATGGCTTTAAACGGAGACAGGGGAGGTTTAGGTTGGATCTCAGGAGGAAGTTTTTCACCCCGAGGGTGGTGATGCACTGGAACAGGTTGCCCAAGGAGGCTGTGGATGCCCCATCCCTGCAGGCATTCAAGGGGTGGCCCCTGGTCTGGGGGCTGGTGACCCTGCATATGGCCCCCCCATTTAAACCTCATTGTGGTCATTTTCAAACCAGTCCATTCTATGATTCTAAGGTACGATTCTATGACTGCTGCCAGCCTTTCAGGCTGTGTTTTTAGGCCCTCGGGTTGGTGCTGCCCTGCTTGACTGGGGCTTCAGGCCTGTGGCCGGTGCTGACCCTTCAGGTTGGACCTGAAAGGCCCGGCAGGTGGGCTGTATCACACTCCCATCAACTCCCACAAACTGCAGTGGCGGAAGCAACCACCGCATGACTGGAAACATCTCCCGTGCCCAATGCCACTGCTTGAAATACTATCTGGGACCTGGAAAAGCAAGTCCTGCGGCAACACGGCGCCCCAGATAGAACAGAGTCAGACAACGGGACTCGTTTCCAAAACTATCTCATAACCACCTGGGCCAAAGAGCGCGGCATCGAGCGCATATATCACACCATGCACAGCCTCTGGGAAAACCAAACAGTGCAGTGCTGTAAACAGCTACAACGAGGGCAATGGGAGCTGAGACAGTCAGACACTGGGATGCACATGTAGTCACCAACCCTTGCTGAGCATCTCTGGAGACCAACCAGTGGCTGTGAGCACAGAAGGTGACAGTAGGTCACCCCCGCTGGTGCAGGTTGTTCTGAGCTGGTGACAATGCAAAGCTGATGGCGGTGGCCGTGTCACCGTTTCCTCTCCCAGGCTGTACGTACACCTGGGATTGCCCTGACCCAGGC
Organism: Excalfactoria chinensis; assembly: GCF_039878825.1. Classification (NCBI taxonomy): domain Eukaryota; kingdom Metazoa; phylum Chordata; class Aves; order Galliformes; family Phasianidae; genus Excalfactoria; species Excalfactoria chinensis. The sequence continues at coordinate 175,689 of NW_027315718.1, forward strand.
CCAACTCCCTGCACTTCACCTTACTGATCCTCATTAGGTTCACATCCTCCCAGGCAACAATTCTGAGCAGCTCTGTGAAGAAATGAAAGAACCTGGAAAGCAACAAGGGGTGTTTGGGGCTGGACGTTAGGAAAACTGTCTCCAAAAGAGTGGCCGGGCACTGGGACGGGCAGACCAGGAAGGGACCGGAGTCAGCATCCCTGGAGGTGTTCAGGGAACGTTTAGATGTGGTTCTGAGGGACGTGGGTCAGTGGGAAATGGTGGTGGCAGGTGAAGAGCTGGATGAGCTTGGAGGTCTTTTCCAACCTTGATGGTTGTATGATCCCGTGTGTTTTGGTGCTGAGGACTTTGCCTCTCTATTTCTAAGCAGAAGCACGAGGCTCCTTGCTGTCTGCTCTTGGTTGCAAGGTGACAGTTCCTCACAGTGCGCTCCACCAGCCTGACCCTCTGCTGCATTCAATTGCAACACAGCACCTTCACAATCTGTTTGCACACAGGCCAGGGAGGTTCTTTTAACATACGTGTACCCGATGGAGAGATTAAGACACAAGGAGTTAAATGTTAGCCCATCCAATTTATTGCAAATCAAGTTGTTGAGGGAGATGTGGAAGGGAAGGCAGGCAACAGAAAAAGTTGGAAATAAAAGCAAGCAGTCTTTGTAGGAAACAAGAGCGAGATGGTCACCATCGTGGCAGTCCAGATGTTGATCTTCAGTAGTGATGGGTTGTTGTTAACTTAAAGCCAATGACGACTATCCCAGCTAATTTCTAAGTCCAGCAGAGATGGAGTTAGCTCTCTTTGAAGTGGCAGCTTCTGGTTTGGGGATCTCAGCAGAAAGGGAGGTGCCCACCTGCATCCTGTTTCTCACAGGGTATGACGGTATAGTTCCCCAGTTCTCCCATACCAAGCTGGCTTTGGTCACAGGCCAGATCTTCCACCAGCAAACACTCCTGAGCACTGTCTTCCAAAGGCAAACAGCTCCAAAGAAACGCTTTCCAATGTAAAACTGTCCTCCAAGTGACGCTGGTTGCCACACACACATCTAATGTCCTGGGTAAGTCAGAGTCTTACGCAAGAAGTGCCTCAGAAAGCCAACTTTGAGCCAGAACCAAAGAAGCGTTCAGACTGGCACCCAGGAATGGCACGGATAGGAATGGCACGGCTGTTTGGCAGCCTCAGGTGGAGCTCTGCTGCTTTTGGGCACCCCATGCCCTGGTCAGCATGGACAGGACGTTCCCCACCAGGAGAGCCCCGCTTTGGTCTTTGCTGGCTGACTCTGCATAGATCCGGTCTCCTTGTGCCTCAGTGGCATCAGCAAAGGCGCTGTATGTGCGCTCCTGGGGAAGGCTGGTGTCAGAGCATGAGGACCATCGGGCTGCCAGTGGTGTTTGTGGCACGGCTGGGGCTCCACTGTGCTTTCTGGGCTTGGCCTGGGTCTTTACTGGCAATTCTTCTCTAGTGGGGGCTTTCACAAAGTCGTGCTCTTCTTCTTTGCCACTTGGAGGTTGCTCTGGCTGTGCTGGTCCCATCTCAGTCACTTCACTTTTGGTAGAGCATTTTATCTCTGTTGCTTTGCTTTTGGTGGAGCGTTTTGCCTTCTTTTGTTTCTCAGGCTGCTCCTTGGCAGCTTAAGGCACCTGCGGGACCGCTGGCAGCTGACTGAAAAGATACAGAAGGAGGGGTCTGCCTGAGTGGGGGATGGATTTGGGGCCGTACCCTATAACCCCAAGCCAGGACCCTTGGCTGCAATGCAGCCTTCCCCACACACAGCTCTCGGGTTGCACTGGAGCTCTCCTGAGGGCCGGAGAGGGGCCAGCCATGTGAAATGGGGGCTTCCATTTCACCCCTCCTTGTGCTGTGCTCAGTCCCTCTGTGTGGCCCCGAACAGTGACTGCATGGGGCTGGGGAATGGGCTCTTTCCAGGTCAGGGAAACACCCCGTGCAGACCCCAACCCTGAGCCTGCAGTCTCACCCGGCCTTCTTCTTGACATCGCTTGTTGTCTCTTCTGGCTGTTCTTCCACCAGAACGGTGACAATGAACCAGCTGGGGGGGTTGGCAATGCTGGAATTTCCTCTGCAATTGGGAAGGAGAGATCTCGTCAGAGGAGACCGACCGTGAACTGGCTGGCCTGATGACAGGCAAGGCTGCTCAGGACAGACCGAAACCACCCAAGAGGGCCGCTCTGCTCCCCTCGCAGATGGGATCACCAGAGACCGTGAGCCCGCTGTGCCTCGTGCCCAGCTCCACCTCTCCGAGATGCAGCTCTGTGTTGGGATGGCATTAGTGGCATCTGCTTTGGGGAAGAGGAGCTGGGTGGTGCCTGTGAGGTGACAGCCTCTTTTGTGGGCTCATTTCCTGGGGGGAGGACAAGGCCTAGGAGCCCCCCTGCTCTTGCCATACCCAGGGATGGCGGCACTGTGGGAACACGGCACCCAGCGTCCTGGATTTCATGAGGACAACATGTGATCAGGAGGACAGGCAGTGCCGGGCTGGTGTGAAAGGTTTTGGCAGTCAGAGCCTTTGGGCGATCGTGGGCTCGGCATTTTCCCATCACACATTGGTTGCGTGTGGTATGGAGAGGAGCTGGCGGCTGCTTTACCTTTCTGGCCCTGGCCAAGAGGTGGCAATGGGACTCCGGAGGCTTTGCGGTGTTTCCCAGGTGGTGGTTTGGGTGCAAACTCCCGTTGAAACCTGGACAAAAGGAGGAGACACAGGTGTGACCCACGGCTCCAGCTGCCCATTCTGCTGGCAGGGATCACCGGCTCACAGGCAGAAGGTCACCTTGCCTAAAGGCCATTACACCCCAGTGTCGACAGCCCCAGTACCAAGGGCTGTCCTGGGAAACGGTGCCACCCCTGCCACGATGGGATGAAAACGTCACCTAAATTCCTTCATCTCTCCCATCAGATCTACCTGAGGACAAGCTGGAACACGAGAAGTGCCCGTTTTCTGCCCAGCTCCTCTGAGCTATTTCTGCCTGTGTTCCCATGGCAGGACACTCATGGTCACAAGGAGCAAATGCTGCTGCAAGAGAGCTGAGCACCTGCATCAAACAGGTGCTGCAGCCACAAATACACACACCTGGGAAAGATGACAACTCAGCCAGAACTCATCTCTGGGGTGAGAGCCAATGTCCCCCTTTTGCCTCCAATACAGTCAACACTGTAGGAGATATTCAAACTGGTATCCTTTGGCCCAGTGTAGATTTACGGACCTTTTGAATACTGAGCACCAGTGCAGCCTCACACACCCTGGCCATCCCTTACTCATTTCATCAGGCTGTTTGGAGCTTTACCATCAGTCTGTAGCTTTGTATGCACAGTCAGCACCCTCCTGTCATTCCTGGGAACGTATGGAGTTCCTTGGCAGTCTGCGGCTCAGTGGGGTTGGCAGATGGCTTCTTTCCTGGCAGTCCTTAATGTGGGAATACAGGAAGGACTGCACGGAGCAGCAGCTGTGGAGCAAGATAAACAGCATGAGATCCTGCTGCTGGAAGGGATCTGGAAAGATACGGGGTGGAGAGGGAGCCCAGCTGGGCTGTGGGGGTCCTGGGATGGTGAAGTGGGTCCTGTCAGGGACTGTGGAAGCTCAACACACCTTCTACTTCAAGGATCAGCAAGGTGAATAAATGCACCTGGCTGCTGGAGAAGGCTGAGCTGCATCTCCTGCTGCCACCCTTGGCTTGTCATCGTGCTGCCCATCCGCAGTGCGCTTTGAAGGGCTGCAGCCTTGCAGGAAAGAACAGAGAGCATTTGGGGACACCAAAGGCACACTGGGGCTATGCTGGGGATGTGGGGACACAATGGGGTCATTTGGGGACACTGGGGCCACACTAGGGACGTGGTGTGGGGACACAATGGGGACATCTGGGGACACCAAGGGCACAAAGGGGTCACCTGGGGACACAACAGGGTCATTTGGGGACACCAAGGGCACACTGGTGACTTCAGGGACACACTGTGGACACCAGGGATGCACTGGGGATGTGGGGATGGGGTGTGGGGGGAGGCAATGGGGACATCTGGGGCCATCAAGGGCATGCTGGGGACTTTGGGGACGCATTGGGAACACACTGGGGCCATACTAGGGATGTAGGGATGGGGTGTGGGGACACAATGGGGGCATTTGGGGACAACAAGGGTACACTGGTGACTTTGGGGACACATTAGAGACACACTGGGGGCATTGGGGCCACGTGAGGGATGTGGGGGTGGGATGTGGGGACACAGTGGGGACATCTGGGGACAACAGAGCTGTGCTGGGGGTGAGGAAATGGGGGCAGAGGGTGAGAAGACTCCCCAGTGGGGACACGAAGGGCACATTGGGGACACACTGGGGCCAGAATAGGGATATGGGGATTGGGTGTGGGGGGTGACAATGGGGACACCAAGGGCACATTTGGAGACACACTGGGGACACTGGGGCTGTGCTGGGGATACAGGAATGGGGTGTGAGGACACAGTGGGGACACAGGGACGGGGTGTGGGGACACACTGGGGACACAGTGGATGTGAGGACCCCCACTGCGGACACTGCGTGGGGTCAGGAGCTGAATAAGAACAACAAGGACAGGGGGACACACTGGGGACACATAGGGGACAACTGGGGACAACAGGACCCACGTGCAGCCCGCAGCCATCGCTGACAGGGAAGGATCCCAGCAGGGCATCGTCGGGCTCCAGGCGGGCCAGCAGCTCCCCACCAGCACCACGCAGCTCCAGCTCCATCCATGGGGCTGAGACCCCCACCACCAGCCCCAGCTTACGCTGTGGGGGCACACAGGGTGATATAGGGTCAAACAGAGGCCCTACAGGGTACCACAGAGCATCACAGGCCCAGATCCGTCACAGCGCTGCCCAACCCCACCACCAGCTCCAGCTTCTGCTGTAGGGACATGCGGGGTCTATAGGGTCAGGTAGGGGTCCTACAAGGCCAGGTAGGGGTCCTATAGGGTTCCCATGGGGACCTATAGGGTCATATAGGGACCCACCGAGCAGGTCCAGATCCATTACAGCACTGCACACCCCAAACAGCAGCTCCGTCTTCTGCTTTGAGACACATGGGGTCCTATAGGGACAGGTAGGGGTCCTATAGGGCTCTACAGAGCAGCTCCAGTTCCACCCACTGCACCTCTGCCCCCACCACCTGCTCCAGCTTGTGCTGTGGGAACAGGTGGGGTCCAATAGGGTCAGACAGGGGTCCACGGAGTCCTATAAGCTGTATATGGGCTCCCCCTATGCAGACCCCACGAGGGGACCCCAGACCCCATGAAGGCACAATGATGGGGAGCCAGGCTCACGCAGACTCCAGTAAGGCCCCGTTATCTCCCATTGAAAGACCCCAGGCCCCTTTAGGATGCCAAGGAGAAGGCCCAGGCCTTGCTAGACCCCGTTACTCACTACTAAAAGACCCCAGACCCTTTCACGGTCCCGTTAAGGCCCCTTTTGGTCCCATTAAGGTCTCTTCAAGCCCTTCTGAGGCCCCTTTTGACCCCACTAAGGCCCCTTTTGGTCCCATTAAGGCCCCATTAGGACCCTTTTGGCCCCATTAAAGCCCCTTCTGGCCCCTTTTGGTCCCATTAGGTCCCACTAAGGCCCCTTTTGGCCCCCTTTAGGTCCCATTAAGGCCCCTTCAGGCCCCATGATGGAGGCCTAGGCCTCGTCAGGCCTCCCTACCGGCCCCCACACCCCCTTCCGGCCCCGCGCAGACCCCACCTTGAGCTCGCCGACGCTCAGCTCGGTGCCGTAACGCCGCAGAGACGAGAAGGCGCTGAGGCTGCTGCTCACCGCCAGGGACACCGACCCCGGACGGCCCGACCCGGGGCTGCCCAGGCCCGGCCCCGGTTCCGCCATCGCCTTCATCTTGCGGCCCCGCCGCCGCCCCGGCTCTTCTGGAAGCTTCGGCCCGCCCCACGGAGCTGATGGACAATCTTCTCGGCCAATGGAATGAGGAGATTCCGGAAGAGGGGTGGAGCTCGGACAGTGGGAGGGGCTGAGGCTTAAAGGGACCGCATCCCTTTCCGCGCAGGTTTCCCGGTCCAACCAACCAGTCCGTCCAGTCCAACCGTTCAGCTCTTACCAACAGCTCCCACTGAACCGTGTCCTTCAACACAACATCCCATAATACAAGAAACCCCATAGAGACCCATAGATCGCCATATAAATCCCATAGAGCCCCACAGAGCCCCATATAAAACCCATAGAGACCCATATAAATCCCATAGAGCCCCACAGAGACCCATATAAATCCCATAGAGAATCATAGAATGACCAAGGTTGGAAAAGGTCTTCTGTTGGGGCACTGAGTTGTCTTAGCAAGGATTTATGAGTGCATACAGTAGTTCTGAGTAGATGGAGTGTTCTAGAATAGCTAAGTTAGGCCTGTAGGTTAAGAGTTAGTGGGCGGGGGGTTTAGGTAGGGGTGTGTACAGGTTCTCTCGCGTGCATCGCGTTTTGTGCAGCGGGTGTACGCGTCTGCGCGGGATTTAGGATGGTATATAAGGAATGTGACGCAGCAATAAATTGAGAGAAGACATCATGGCATCCATGTTTGTGTCTCTCCCCCGGACAGTTGAGGTCCCGGGATAAGTCGGGTTAATTGGCGAATACGTCAAGTGGTGACCCCAGCGACGTGATTAGTGTGCTTGATTTATGATCGAGGAGTTTGCTTGTGTTGTGAGTGTAGAAGTGATTGTGTCTGTTTGTTTGTTTTTTTGTAGAGTTTGGTGTTCGAGTACTCGAAGAAGCAGCTGAGAGAGCAGCCGAGAGATGCGGACGGGAATGAGTAGCCGAGAGAAGCGGCTGAGATGATAGCGGACGAGGAAGGTCCTAGAGTGAGTAGCCAAGAGATGTGGCTGAGATGATAGCGGACGAGGAAGGTCCTAGAGTGAGTAGCCAAGAGATGTGGCTGAGATGATAGCGGACGAGGAAGGTTCTAGAGTGAGTAGCCAAGAGATGTGGCTGAGATGATAGCGGACGAGGAAGGTCCTAGAGTGAGTAGCCAAGAGATGTGGCTGAGATGATAGCGGATGAGGAAGTTCCAAAAGTGAGGCCGGGGGAAGCGGCCGGGAGAGAGCGGACAGGAGGTCCGAGAGAGTCTTTACCATGGCTGCAGGATCCGTTAAAGAGATGGTAAAGATTTTAAAGGTGCTTGCGAAGGATGCGGGGGGCACATTGTCCTCTAATAGCACGGAGGGGTTCATCCAATGGATGATTCAGGGGTGGCTGAGTGAGGTGTTCAAGGCCAGGTTGGATGGGGCCCTGGGCAACCTGGTCTAGGAAACGTGGAAGTTTGGTGGCCCTGCCAGGCAGTGGGTTGGAGCTTCATGATCCTTGGGGTCCCTTCCAACCCAGGTCATTCTGTGATTCTGTGGTTTCATTGAACTCCCAAGAAAAAGGAGGGTTTTATTCCATGCTAGTTCTGACCAAAGCCTTTTTGGGATAGCCAAAAGTCATTTTCTCCCTTAAATATCAATATTCATACCTTTCCTCCTCTTTCTTTCCTTCTCTCCTTTTTCTTTCCTTCCTCCTCTTTTCCTTTCCCATCCTTTCTGACAACAGTGCACTCAGGCAATTCCATAACCAACTGCTTTTCTCTGAGGAGGGGGGTTTGCCACTGAAGCCTGGAAATGTGTGATATTGGTTTGATGTAATGTTCCCCATTAGAGCACAGCTTATGTCTGTATTTAAAGCGCCTTTCCCTTTATTTACGTTCAAAGAAAAATGGAAAGAAAAGGGAAAAGAACAGAAAAGCAAAAAGAAATGAAAAAGAAAAGAAAAAGAAATAAAAAGAAAGGGAAGGGAAGAAAAGGAAAAGAGAAAATAAAGACAAAGAGAAAACAAAACAGAATGGAAAATACTACATGGAAAGAAAAAATAATAGTATTAAAAAAAAAAAAGACAGGAACAGAAAAATGAAATTTGAAAAAGTAATAGAAAAAAAAGGAAAAAAGGAAAAGACATTTGAAAAAAAAAAAAGAAGAAAAGGTAAAAAAAGAAGGGAAGATTAAGGGAAAAAGATTAGGGAAATGGAATAATTAAGGCACAAAGGAAAACAAAACTCAAGAAAAAAAATGAAATGATGATTGTCAAAAAATAAAAAAAAAGGAAAAGGAAAACTGATTAGGAATAAGAACATGGGAGAAAGAAAAGAAATGCAGAAAGTCAAAATAAGTGAAAGAAAAGAGAGAAACGATCAGAAAAGAACAAATAGAAACAATGTGACATGAAATACTGAAAACTACTAAAAAAGGAAAAGTAGAATAGATAGGAAAAAATAAAGGATAAAAAGGGAATGGAAAGGCTCAATAAAAAAGGTAAAAGGGAAAGGGGAAGAAAATAGAAAAGAAGAAAGGAAAAGGAAAGAAATTAAGATAAAATGAGAAACCATGTAAGGGTAGGGGAAGGGAGGTTTTGTTTGCTTTATTAGCCTCAATCAGATTGTATTATATTGTGTTATCTTGTATTCCAATATCATATGTAGTAAAATAAGTTTTCCTCCTTAGATTGCCTCGGCTGTTCTTTTTCCCATTCCCCTTTTCCCTTCCTTTCCGGGACGGGGGGGCGCTGCCACTGTCGCAGGCACAGGTGAATCTAGGTAACCTATGACTGCTTATCATGGTGAAGGCAACAACTGGGTGGCTTCACACATACACAGAACCCCATACTGCCACCTGAAACACCATATTGGGTCTTGAGAAGCAAGTCCTGTAGCGACATGGCACCCCAGAAAGAATTAAGTCTGATAATGAGACACATTTCAAACATTCCCTTATAAATACCGTGGGTTTATCAAATCCCCTACCATGACCAGCTTCTGGTAAAACTGAACGATACAATGGGTTGTTGAAAGCTATGTTGAAAGCAATGGATGGTGGAACACTGAAGCCCTGGGAGAAGCATTGGGCAGAAGCCACTTGGTTGGTCAATACTAGAGGATCTGTCAATCGTGATGATCCTAGCCAGTACAGCCCCCTGCGTACTGTAGAGGGAGATAAGATCCCTGTAGTACATGTAAAAAACACGTAGGGAAAAGCTGATTGGGTCCTTCCAGCCTCTGGAAAGGGCAAACCTCTGCGTGGAACTGTTTTTGCCCAGGGACCTGGGTGCACATGGTGGGTGATGCAGAAAGATGGGGATGGTCAATGAGTACCACAAGGGAATTTGATGTTGGGGGACTGCAGTCAGTAATTCATTGTATATATTTGTATATAGACCTGAGCGTGTAATGCATTTTAATTTTTGTTAAATTGTGTATATGTATGTATTTTAAGCATGATGAAGCGAAATAGAATATGGGGTGGAACGTCATGGTTTGGTAATTTCTTTGCTATGGGAATTCCACATCATAACATCATGTGGAGCACAGAGAAGAAGTAAACGTCCAAAAGGAACACAGTTTCAATTAGACTGTATTATACTGTGTAATCTTGCATCCTGACATCATAGTTAGTAAGGTAAGTCTTCCTCCTTAGATTGCTGCTGCTGCTCTTTGTTTCCCTGAGCCCAGCTACCATCTCCCTTTCCATTTTCCCTTTTCCCTTCCCATTTTTGGGGGGCGGGGAGTCCAAAGGCCTGCTAACCCCCTGTCACGGACATAGATTGATCTAGATAACACCGTGACAATCTCCTGTGTGGATGCTCTGATGCAGCTTCAATTCAGAACTCCCTTTGAAGCTCTTCCCACACTCAGGACACTTAAAGGGTTTCACCCCTATGTGGATGCGCTGGTGGTGCTTTAAAGCAGAACTCCACCTGAAGCTCTTCCCACACTCAGAGCACTTATATGGTCTCACTCCTGTGTGGATTCGGTGGTGCAGCTTGAAATCATAACTGCGACTGAAACTCTTCTCACATTCAAGGCACTTAAATGGTCTCTCACCTGTGTGGATGCGCTGGTGGCGCTCCAAACTAGAACGCCTTTTGAAGCTTTTCCCACACTCAGGACATTTAAAGGATTTGTCTCCCGAGTGGATATTCTGGTGCACTTTCAAGTCAGTGCTGCTTTTGAAGCTCTTCCCACACTCAGGACACTTAAATGGTCTCTCTTCTGTGTGGACGCTATGGTGTCTCTTCAATTCAGAACTCCTTCTGAAGCTCTTCCCACACTCAAGGCACTTATATGGTCTCTCACCTGTGTGGATGCGATAGTGTTTCTTCAATTCAGAACGTCTTATGAAGCTCTTCCCACACTCAGTGCACTGTAATGGTCTCCCTTCAGTGTGGACGCAATGGTGGCGGTTGAGGCTGAAATTGCATTTGAAGCTCTTCCCACACTCAGTGCACTTATATGGTCTCTCTCCTGTGTGGACGCACTGGTGGCGCTTCAAATGAAAACTGACGTTGAAGCTCTTCCCACATTCAGTGCATTTAAATGGTCTCTCCTCTTTGTGGACGCAAGGGTGGTGGTTGAGGCTGAAACTGCATTTGAAGCTCTTCCCACACTCAGTGCATTTAAATGGTTTCTCTTCTGTGTGGACGCGGTGGTGCAGCTTCAAATGAGAACGCTTTTTGAAGCTCTTCCCACACTCAGAGCACTTATATGGTCTCTCTCCTGTGTGGATGCGCAGGTGCTGCTTTAATTCATCACTGCGACTGAAACTCTTCCCACACTCAGTGCACTTAAATGGTCTCTCTCCTGTGTGGATGCGATAGTGTATCTTCAATTGAGAACTGCCTATGAAGCTCTTCCCACACTCAGAGCACTTAAATGGTCTCTCTCCTGTGTGGATGCGATAGTGTTTCTTCAATTCAGAACTGCTTTTGAAGCTCTTCCCACACTCAGAGCACTTAAATGGTCTCACTTCTGTGTGGATGCGATGGTGTTTCTTCAATTCAGAACTGCTTTTGAAGCTCTTCCCACACTCAGAGCACTTAAATGGTCTCTCTTTTGTGTGGACGCGATGGTGGTCGGTGAGGTGGCGTTTTAGTTTGAAGCTCTTCCCACACTCAGTGCACTTAAATCGTCTCTCTTTTGTGTGGACGCGATGGTGGTCGGTGAGGTGGCGTTTTAGTTTGAAGCTCTTCCCACACTCAGTGCACTTATATGGTCGCTCCCCTGTGTGGACACGCTGGTGTTTTCTGAGTTGAGTTCTACCTTTAAAGCTCTTCCCACACTCAGGGCACTTGTACAGTCTCTCTCTTCTGTGGATACACTGGTGGGAAGTGAGGCTCCCACTGTCCGTGAAATTCTTTCCACAATCAGAGCACTCGAAGGCTCTCTCTCCTGTGTACATGCACTGCTGGCCAGTGGGCTGGAGGCTCCATTTCATGCTCTCTGCAGAATCACAGAACTCGTCATGCCTCTTTGCTGAGTGTGTGCACTGCTGGTTAGTGATGCTGGAATCCATTTTAAAGCTTTTCTCACACTCAGTGCACGGATTCTGCTTTTTCATCTGGCACGCATCCTTGCTCCTGGTTTCCTCAGGCTGCTTTGGAACTATAGAGAAGTCCTCTGGGTTCCTCAGTGTCATTCCCAGACACTTTCCCAGGGGCTTCTTGATGTGCTCACCCTGAACTTGCTGCAGGCCTTCCTGGGCATAACCACTGACTTCTTCCACAGAGATGCGATTCAGCTGTATTTCTGCTACGCAACTTCCCTGCAGAACCTCCTCTGTATTTTTGATCCCATCAGCTGCTGGATGACAGAGGAAATGCAGCAATAGCACACGGTGCCCAAAATAAAACACAGGCAGAGAAGGCTCTTACAGCCCCAACATTCCCCTTCCCTCCACCACCTCACCTGGGATGAGGTCTCCTGGCATGGCCACAATGCTACGCACATCTGGGATCCAGGGCTCTTCCCCTGCTTCAAGCAGGGAGATCAACACGGGCTTGGGGGCTGGAAGTGGAGCTTCAGGGAGAGAAACAGGGAACAAGAGAGCATTTCCCTCATGCTGGCACAGTGCTTGTTCAACAGCTCCACTCTGTGTCCCTCCCCAGGGAGAAATCACCATTTGGGCCTGAATGACACCATGCCTACATCTTCCCTTGGAGCAAAGAATGCTTTGACATCTCTGAACATTATGAAGGGATATTTTTTCTTTCAAATTAAATTTGCAACAGATTACTTATTTTCTTACAATCTACCAGTGGTCAAGGCATAAAAATGTTGATTGGAATTGCATGGAAAATCCTCTATTCCACAGCACTATCCAGGGAGTCATCTGTGAGCTGGAGCTGCTGGTACCACGCAACACACAACACAAGGGCTGGTTTTCTCCCACCTGGCTGATGCCTGCATGCCAGCACTGACTCTGCGGCTTTGGTCAGAGTGTTGTGCATACTAATCCCTTCTGAAACTCATGCTTCTCACTATCTCCTTTCCTGCTGGCACTGTGCTGTTAGTCAGTATGTAGCTGCATGGCGATTATTCAAGGCCCGGCTTGCAGAGGCTCATTCTGCACAGCCAAAGGTGCCCTAACGAGGAGGAAAGGAAAACAATCACTCACCCAGCGAGGCCACGCACTGGTACGTCTCCAGCATCACGTCCCGGTAGAGCGCTCGCTGCGCAGGGTCCAGCAGCGCCCACTCCTCCCTGCTGAAATACACGGCCACCTCCGCAAAGCTCACGGGCTCCTGCAAGCAAAGAGGCTCCTTGCTGGGAACAGCCAAGGCCCAGGCAAGCAGCCTGCACAGGACACAACCTCCCATCCCAGCTGCTTCTCTGTCCTCAGCACACACACCTGAGCTGAGGGCACCTCCCTCTTCCCCTGCATTCACATCCCTGGCCCCTTGGCCTCTCCTGCCCGCTTCCCCAACCCCTACCTCAGCTGGATGTGCTGCGGCCATTTGCTGCTCTCCTGCAGCCTGCGATGATCACGGCTGGAAGGCAGAAGTTGAACTGGAGCCTGCAGGGAGAAGAGAAATGGCAGGGGAGCTGTGAGGGAATGCAGCAGTCCCAGTCCCAGCTCAGCCCTTCTGCAGGGCACTGCCTGGACTTGCAGAGGAAGACAATGAGCTGCAGCACTGGAAGCAGTCTGGCTCAACGAGATGAACCGTCACAAAGCTGTCTCAGATTGGGAGGATGAAACAACTGGTAGCTGACACTTAGTTCAACAGCTGAGAATGAGCCGGGGACTTAAGACAAAGCACGGCAAGGAGGCAGTCATTTTACCCCAAATCAGGGAGCAGTCCAAGTGCCCCTCCAGCTCTGCTGCACTGCAGCGGGCTGTACCACAGGACCTGCCCTTGAGCAGGGCTGTCTCTGCAGCTCACACCTGCCCAGAGATGCCTTGCAACTTGACATGAAGACTCCTTCTCAATACAGATCTTCTGTAAGACACCTGTGGTTACTTTGGAGCTTTCATGTGTTCTCTAAGGTTCTGTCTTAGAGGGACTGTATTACATATGATTCCTTCCACACAAAGCCTTGACCAAGCTTGGGAACAGGAGAGGATCCAGCCACATCCTACCTCCTTACCTCTGTGGTCTGAAGACATGAAAAAGAAATGGGAACTACTCTGAGCCTTGTGACTCAATGGCAGGGCCTCCTGTAGCTGTGCGTGTAACCCCACCCTCCATGCAGTAAATAACCAAGTGTATCCAGCCACCTCCGATCCTGTTGTGTCACTGTTAAATCACTACAGCATATCCGTATTATATCAACAAATATAGCCCTGCTTCTCTCTTAGGAATGTATGCTGTGTTTGGATCCACCTGTGACCAACTGAGCAAAGTCTGCAGGATGGCGAGAAGGGAAAGAAGTCGATGACAAGAGACATGAAGCACATCCCAAATTCTTCTGTGAATGTTCTCGTGGCAACTGCTGTAGTTGAGCAGCAAGCAGAGGTCACTGGGGGCAGTAAAAGGACGCAAAAGTGGAAAGGTGTTATCAGCATCATGTCAGGCTTGGAAGTGACATATGAACCAAAGGAGAACTGCGCCGGTCCTCCCAGAATCAAAAGCGACTGATATTCCACAATATTTCTGCTGCGCTGTGTGGTGGAAGTTGAGCAGGTAATGCTGATTCACACATTAACAAAGACCTCCCTGAGTCGCCTACAATCCTTTGGGCCACACATCCTCAACTTATATGGTTTGGCTCAAAACAGATGTGAAACTGCACGAATAGCACTAATTAAAGGCACTGCCTCTACAGAGTTAAGGCAAACAGAGGCAGCAGAATGGCTGCTTATTTTCTGCCTTAGCTGCAGTTAAGGAAACTGAATAGTGATAGACGAGGAATGGGAAAGGGGAGTTTTATTGGAGGTCTGAGAGGTGAAGAAAGTTGAGGACATACAACAAGGACAGCCTGTGCCAACTGGGGGATCTTTACATTGACTGCAATGACGCCTAAAGGGGACGGCTACCCAGGAAAGTGCTGCAGAAATACTGTTAGAAAATGGTACGGCCATCCAACCATCCAGCAGGAGGTGCAGAAAAGCACCTGGTTCATGGAAGAACACTGTGAATGCAGCCCCCAACACTCAAACACTGTGAGCCTCAGCGCAGATGGCATCTGCCAGCAGAGCAGCCTGCTGGAGCACCACCTCTACAGATCAGTGAGGGGAACACCTGGTGGCAAATGGATTAAATCCTCTGGCAGATGTCTGTACACCCGGCTCCATCAGGAGAGGGGTGGTCAGCAGGGATAGGGAGGTGATTGTCCCTCTCTACTCTGCTCTTGTGAGGCCCCATCTGGAGTACTGTGTCCAGGTGTGGAGCCCTCAGTACAAAAAAGATATGGAGATTTTGGAAAGGGTCCAGAGGAGGGCCACGAAGATGATCAGGGGGCTGGAGCACCTCCCCTATGAGGACAGGCTGAGGGAGTTGGGTTTGTTCAGCCTGGAGAAGAGAAGGTTGCGGGGTGACCTCATTGCAGCCTTTCAATACCTGAAGGGAACTTACTCCCAGGAGGGGAGCAAACTCTTCGAAAAGGCTGATAATAGCAGGACTAGGGGAAATGGTTTTAAGTTAAAAGAGGGAAGATTTAGGTTGGATGTTAGGGGGAAGTTCTTTACTAGGAGAGTGGTTAGGTCCTGGAACAGGCTGCCCAGGGAGGTTGTGGATGCCCCGTCCTTGGAGGTGTTCAAGACCAGGTTGGACGGGGCTCTGGGCAACCTGATCTAGTAAAGACGTATGTTTGGTGGCCCTGCTAGGCAGGGGGGTTGGAACTACATGATCCTTGAGGTCCCTTCCAACCCGGGTCATTCTGTGATTCTGTGATCCTCTCAGGAGTGCAAGTAGCCTTGGGCTTGCTGAAATCAACCAAGCCGCCAGAAAAGGGTTGGGAAAAGTACTTTGTGATGGAGGCTGAAGTAGTTCTCAAAACCACCTCCTGCTGATGTTACCTACAAGTGATGATGGCTCACATTCCTCGGGTAAGGAAGTGCAAAACAGCGAGGAGTCAACTGGATGGTACACACTTCTCAAATCAATAGGATGGCTTAAACACATAAATACATCAACAAAACATCCAACCATACTGAGATCATTTCTCCACCTCCTGAGAAGAGAGAGTATCTGACACCACTGCAGCCAGACCAGCCTGGGACGGTCACAATCACCAACAGCCGATGCTGTGCTGGTCATTTTAACTGAATCGTGAAGGCAACTTATCAAATAGTAGCACTGCTAAACAGAGCAATTAAGGCAATAAACAGCCACGTGGTTACAACAGCCTTGTTAAGCCGTTGTTAGAGCACTCCAGGATACCTGCACGATATCAATAAATACATTCCTCCCTCTCTCTTCAGCTGAGCACGCAGACTGCGCTCACTGCCAGGGGACGCTCTCAGCAGCGCGTGCCCTTTGCAGAAGGCAGCCTGGGCTGTGCTTTACTGACCTGCTGCTGCTCGGCCGTGCTCTCAACTCGAGCTCCAGTCAGCCCACAGGCTGCCAGCTTCTCATCGTCTGTTCCAGAGCCCAGTGCCGGAGCTGTGCAGATGCTGAACGCGCTCAGAGCACACAGCTGTGAGCTCAAGGCATCTGCAGCTGCCGGGACAGCCTGAACAAAAGCCTTGCCAGGGCTTTGCACAACCCCAGCTGAGCCATCAGGCAAGCGCTCAGCAAACAAAAGGGAACGCCATTTCAAGGGCCGCCAGAGGCACATGTTGCCCGCAGGGCCCCCGAAGGGAAGCTGGGGGCTGCCGGGGATGAGGAGGAGCACGGGGAGTGGAAATTTCCTCTCGGAGGCTTCACATGAAGACACTCCAAAGGAGGGATCGGGGAGTTTAAAGCTTCCATCAATCCACGCGTGCAGAGCTGCAGAGCGAGGCCGTCTCGTGTCTCCCGTGGCCCAGAGGAAGAACTGCAGCCCCAGCTGCGCTGTGTTACAGAGATCCAACCGGGCAGCAGAGCACGCTGACCTCCTCTGCTCCCTTCCTCACTGTCCCAGCTCCAATCCCTTCCCGTGGCCCTCGGAGCCCAGCCCGGGCTGCAGAAACTGCTCCCCTGCTGGCAGCCCGTCTGGGCCAGCAAACCTGCTGCGCTGAGTGGGAGCTGGAGCCGGGACCAGGGTCCCGCCTCGGGTACGGCAGTGCGGGTTCCGCCCCGTCCGGGGCCGCTCCCCGCTCCTCTCCCGGCGCTGCTGGCAGGGGGCAGGAAGCGTGCGCTGCTCTGCACGAGCCACGAAGGGCACCTACCTTGGGTGCGGAGCAGGCTGCTCCCAGCTCTGGTGCAGGTAGCCAGGCTCCTCGGAGTCGCGGAGAGCAGAGGATGCCGAGTGCCCTCAGCCCGGAGCTGGCCGCAGGACGGCCTTGGTGCACCTCCTGCCACCGCGGTGCTGCCCGGATGCCTTCCAGCCAGGCTCTCGCCTCTTCCGCACAGGCTCAGTAGGGCAGGAATTCCCACAGCGAGCACGCCCCGAGCCGGCTGCCAGGCGCTCGGCAGTTTCACAGCTCGTTCTCGTGGCACATCTGCATCCGGGGGACGGGGGATGAGGGGAGGGGAGGAGGCAGGGAGGGATGTGGGCTGTGTTTTGTTACGCTAGTGAAGCATCGCTTTCTGCCGGCTCTCTTTGCTTCCTTCGCTGGGGACATTCGCACACCCTTGAGGCCAGGCATCCCGCCCTTGCTGTCCTGGCGTTCCTTTCACTCCTCTCCCCCACGAGTATGTCCCAGCAAGAGGCAATCTCCGGTACAGCACCAGAGGACGTTCTGGGTTGAACAGAACTCTTGCAATGGAACCGAGCTGTAGGTAGGAGCTTTTCCCAGAAGCTGCTGTAAGAATACGACCTTCCCCAGATCCTTGTCTAAGGTTCCTAAGAAGTCTTCTGTGCAGCGATACCATGGGGTTCTGTGTGGGTTTGTGGTCCGTATGGCTGGCTGTTGTGGATTCCTGTGACAAAACCAGACAAAGTCTGGTTCTGTACAGACTGGGAGGAGTGATCCTTGTGAGCAGCTCAGCGGAGAAGGACCTGGGGGTCCTGATGGATGAGAAACCTAACATGAGCCAGCAGTAAGCTCTTGCAGCTGGGAAGGCAAACGGTGTCCTGGGCTCCATCAGGAGAGGGGTGGCCAGCAGGGACAGGGAAGTGATTCTCCCTCTGTACTCTGCTCTTGGGAGGCCCCATCTGGAGTACTCTGTTCAGGTGTGGAGCCCTCAGTACAAGAAAGACGGGGAGTTGTTTGATAGAGTCCAGAGGAGAGAGACAAAGATGATCAGGGGACTGGAGCACCTCCCCTATGAAGACAGGCTGAGGGAGCTGGGATTGTTCAGCCTGGAGAAAAGAAGGCTGCGGGGTGACCTCATTGAAGCCTTTCAGTACCTAAAGGGAACCTATATCCAGGAGGGGAGAAAACGCTTCGAAAGGGCTGATAAAGGCAGGACATGCAGAAACGGATTTAAGTTGAAAGAGGGTAGATTTAGGTTGATTATAGGGGGAAGTTCTTTACTAGGAGAGTGGAACAGGCTGCCCAGGGAGGTTGTGGATGCCTCGTCCTTGGAGGTGTTCAAGGCCAGGCTGGATGGGGCCCTGGGCAATCTGATCTAGTCTAAGTGGAAGTTTGGTGGCTCTGCCAGGCAGGGGGTTGGAACTTCATGATCCTCACGGTCCCTTCCAACCCACGTCATTCTGTGATTCTGTGCAACAGCTTCTTACTCAGGCTTATAAGCTAACTGAAGCATGTGGCAAAACAACTGCTCCAGAACTCCTAAGTGATGCTCAGAATGTTAATTCCAAGAAATTAAAATAAATAATAATAAAATTGCCCAACTTTTATGGCACAAAGGCAGGCTCAGTTAATTGTTGTACTGTAGAAAAGTGGAAATACACACCTGAGAAATGTACGACAGAGTAGAAGAGATACCAAAATACCAGCAGTTCCTTAGTGTTTGCTGCAAAGTAAGGTTAAGCAGCAGGCATCCTCTAATGCACAGCACAGACTAAGCACTTGCACAATATACACTGAAGCCAAACCCTTAAAGATGTCCCAATCGAGAACATTCCTCTCAAGATACAACTACCAAACAATTTTCTGAGAAAAGCTTACACACAGATCAAGTATTTAATCTACTAAAAACCATCCACTGCAACATTTATAAACACAGTACTATCTGCTATGTCATCTGCCAAAAGCATCCCAAAACACAGCTTACTGGATCCTGCACAGCAACACTGAAACAGCAACAAATGCCACTAGGCAGAACTAACAGAGTAAAATTCCTGTTACAAAAGGCAATTCCATATTCTTAAGGGTAACTACTACTCTTAGTTTTGATTACTGTGAGTAAAATGTAGGAAATCCATTCATCTACGAATCAGAAATTAACTCCAGACTGGTGATACAATTCCTGTATAAACCAAAAAGACCTGTAACAACTGAAAACTGCTGTAATTCGTAGTTTACCTCCACCCCACCTCCCAACACTCCTCTCTTTTTCTTCCCCCTCCCACAGGAGAAGAAAAAAAGCAAGAAAGGATCCAAATATAAGAAACAGACGCAGAATTCTAACAGAAGGAATCCCAGCATTCTAATGCTTGTGCTGATGAAGAGTGAAAGAACAGATCCTCCTTCCCTTCCCCCTCCTTCCCTTCCCCCTCCTTCTCTTCCTCCCCCTTCTCTTCCTCCCCCTTCTCTTCCTCCTCCTTCTCTTCCTCCTCCTTCCCTTCCTCCCCCTTCTCTTCCTCCTCCTTCTCTTCCTCCTCCTCCCGCTCCCCCGGGAACCGACTCGGGTAGGAAGATGGCGGCTCCGGCCGCCTCCCCGGAGCGCGAGGGGCGGCCCGAGAAGGGGCCCGCGGCCCCCGGCTCCGCCATTCCCCTCCCGCCGCAGACGGGCCCCACGGCCCCTCGCGCTCACCTGTCACAGCCGCCGCCGCCCTCGGGCCGAGCGTCGACGGGGAGAAGGGGGGCAGACGCGGGGGGATCTAACGCCGGGCGCCGGGAGGAAGAGAGTGGAGCGGGGCGGCGGGGCCGGGACGAGGCGCAGGCTCATTCATTGTCCGAAGGAATGTCTTTCACAATCGGTTTGTAACTGCAGTTAATTACAAGAATGGAAAATAAATGGGGTTTCTTCTCCCTCACGATGTTTGGACTTGTAAAGCTGCTGGCAAGAAGCGTGTTCTGTGGCTGCTCCCAGTCCTCGGCTTCCTGTCACAGCACTGCATCAACTTCCAGCCAGCTGGGGAGACTGGTATCGCACTGCTGCTTATCTCCTCTTCTCGTGGGTGTATTCAGATGGTGCTTCTGGACCCTGTTTTTGCTCCTGTTAACCCTGCCTTCAAGGTATCTGATAGAAAGTCCCGTAGAAACAATATTGCAGTTAACTTAACAGAGCTCTCCTCATGACCCACCATCCCAAAGATGCTTTCCAGATTGCTGCATCTTGCCAAATCCAGATCTGGTAGAGGCAGTGAAGCACAGCGTGCTGCCTGAGAGGAGATGAGATCTTAGCAGAGTTTTACTCCATTAGATGGTCATCAGGAAACTGCTGGTGGCGGAGCTCGTCTTCCTTTCTGTAACTGAAGCAACAGCTTATGGAGGGATGAAGGAGAGAGAGGTGCAGTGACTGATCCCTTTAAAATCCCAGCACTGAGAGGCATGTAGGTAGGTAGACTTTGCTGTGGGTAGGAGTTTTCTTTAGTGGGTAGTTTGTTCTTTTGATTGTTTTTGTAGGTCTTTCCCCCCCCCCCCCCCAAAGAGGAAGAACAAAAACACACAAGGTTACTTTTCAAAAAGCTCAGCGTGACAGAAGTAGCGTTATATACGGTTAGCCATATTCACGTTGCGGTATTTTCTCCTTCTGCTCGGCTCTTGTGAGGCCCCATCTGCAGTTCTGCGGCCAGGCCCCAGGGCCACCAGCACACAGGGGTCTGGAGCTCTTGGCTCGGGTCCGGAGGAGGCCAACAAGGCGATCCGAGGGGCTGCAGCGCCTCCGCGCGCTCGTTCCGAGCGGGTGACATTGGCTCCGCCAATGCGGTGCTGCTGGTGCCGGCCGAGCCAATCCCTTCCGCCGGCAGAGGAGGGACTTCGGCCGGGAGCCGGAAGCGGGTCTCTGGTGCGAGCGGGTGGTTGAGCCTCGGCTCGGAGACGGTTCGGGCCCCGCCGCCGCCTTCTGCCCCGCGCCCCCCTCCCGCTGTGCTGCCGCCGCCTGCGCCTCGTCCCGGCCCCGCCGCCCCGCTCCACTCTCTTCCTCCCGGCGCCCGGCGTTAGATCCCCCCGCGTCTGCCCCCCTTCTCCCCGTCGACGCTCGGCCCGAGGGCGGCGGCGGCTGTGACAGGTGAGCGCGAGGGGCCGTGGGGCCCGTCTGCGGCGGGAGGGGAATGGCGGAGCCGGGGTTATCTGTGGTTATCTTAGAAATAAAACGTGCAACTGTATGGACAACCTGTAGGGTGAGTGCTGTTAGGTCCACTTCAAGTGAAGAAAACAAGCTTGTGGCTTGGTGACGGATGTGCCCCGTGGAGCAACTCCACTTAATTAATGCTCTGGATTTTATAATGTTGTGTGCTTCAGTTTGCAGTCAGGAAAGTGCTGCTTCAGATGTGAAAACTGAGCACAAGCTGTAAGCAAGCTTCAAACTGCTCGTGACACAGTGTCGCTTCTCTTTAAGGCACCTGGTATCCTTACAGGCACAAAAAGTTCTTCCCAGTGATTATTCCTGATTTAGTGGGCACTCGTACCACTCTAAAGAGACGAGGTTTCTTAGATTATATTCTATGAATGAAGTGATGCGTTGCATTTCTGAGGAGGGCGTGCTCCATGGGCTCAGTGTGAGCCTTTGACTTTTATTCAGGTGTACACGAGACAGTTGCACCTGCATGTCAAACCTGTTTTCTTGGTGTGCAAAAGGTCTGCAGAAATTAGGATCCCCTTCAATTAAGGGATTTCCTTTTAAGTGCGTTTAAAGTACAGGCAATAAGAGACGAGATTTAAATGCCTTGTTTGTTGGTAAGGTTTGTCAGCTCATCTTGTGTGTGTGCTGTCAATGTTTTTTGTTTATGTTTTGTTTTAGATGAGTGAACAAGGCTGAACACATCCCTCTGTTCTTGCTGTTGACTGATAGACATTTTCATATACCTCTGTCTAGAGCACTTATTTACTAGTATCAGGCTTCTTTAGCATTTTATCACCTTTGTTTAGTGACTTACTGCTTTGCATCTCTTGGGCAACTAAGTACTGCTAACGATCTGAATTAATTACTGCTAACGATCTGAATTTCTGCAGTTGCAGAGTAATCAGTTCTAACGTGCAGTTCCTGTGTTTGTGTTGGAGTTTGGATCAGAAAGCTTATTTCAGGATGGGTCAGTTAGGTCATAGTAGCGTAAGGCTGTTTTATGGCATATTAGGAAGGTGAGATTAGTGTTTCCGTTCTCCATTAAATACCTGGCTTCTGCTTTCAAGCTTACAATAGAATCCATAGTGTATGTGTCTGCCTTAGTTATCAGTAGACATTAAATGCTTCTTACAGCACTAAATCAGCTATGTGTTAGGTTTGGTAGGTGCTGGAAGTCTTTTTGAGGCTGAAGTCAGCAGCAGTTCTGCTTGCTTCTCACAGTCCTCACCGATGCTACAAGGGTGTGAGAGATGGTGAGAAAGTATGTGAGCCCTGGCAGCGGGATGAGGGCTTCTGGCCTGCAACAAAGTTTGTTGTGAAGCTTACGTTGAGAAGTGCAGCTCTGTTTTGAAAATTGCTGAGGCTTTCTCGTGTTACTGGAAGTGTGTTTCTGCATCTGCCTTGCGGGGAGTTTATCTTAATCTCTGTTTAAGGTTTCTAAAATATTTGAGAGGAGGAGTTGTCTGCAACGCCAAACTCAAATCTATTTTTGTTTTTGCTTGCTGGAAGAGCAGTGAAAAGACCTTTTATCCTAGTGACCTTTTTTGTTTTATGGTGT
Organism: Excalfactoria chinensis; assembly: GCF_039878825.1. Classification (NCBI taxonomy): domain Eukaryota; kingdom Metazoa; phylum Chordata; class Aves; order Galliformes; family Phasianidae; genus Excalfactoria; species Excalfactoria chinensis. The sequence goes on from NW_027315718.1 coordinate 197,959, forward strand.
TGCTGTTTGCAATGTGAATGCTGGTTGTCAGCACTTGCATTTGTAAATCACTTTTTAAGGGCTGATTACACTGGGCTGAAGCTGGCAGGCAAGATCTCAGCCCTAGAGCATTATTGTGAGTTTTGCATGTTTTTAAATAACAGATCTATCTGGCTGGCTTGATGGAGAGGACGCGTGCTGCTACTCATACCTTTGTAACGGTGGGCAGCAAAACAGACTGTGTAAAAGCATGCTTAGAATATGAGTTTAAATAAAATAGACTAATGAAAGCAGAGGTGTGAGCGGATTGGGGGTGCACTTATGGGAGTTTGGGGGATTCAAAGAGGTGCTGTAGCAATTTTCACTGTCTCTGTAACAACTGAATAGATGCCTTCTGAGATGTGCCCAAGGTTGTGTATATGTGGAGGTGCTGTGTGTGCCTGTAAGTATCTTCATGTAGTTGAACATTAATGCTGATGGTGCCACAGGATACCAGAAGCTGAACTAATGTGCCGTGTAAAGGTTAGCCTGATGCTGATGTTGTTGATGGCTTTTGAAAAGTTCTTTTTGCTTGTGAAGATGATGGTGGATGTTTGAGTGAAAGCAGTTCCACAGAAGCAGGATCATGTGCTACCACTGTTGCTCAGTCCCCTCCCTTTTGTAGCTGCCCAGATGTAGCTTCTGGTAGCTCAGTGCCCTGCTATAGGGATTGCTGCCTGAAGGCACAAAGGGTCTGCTGACCTGCACGCTGGTATCCCACTTACTGCATCAGTATGTATTTGTGCAAGAGGACAGCTTACTAGCTATTAAAGTTGTGGACAAATTAACTGCTCAATGGAATGAATATTGTTATTGCTGTGTTAAGATGCCACATTGAACTTGCAATTTTGACTATTAAATTACCATCAAGAGAGGATAAACTGTCTTCTAAACTGGCAGTCCTCATCTGTAGTTGCTAGCACTACTGAAGACTGACTCTTGCTTCTGTAATTAATTTTATGTATGAAGATATTTATCATAGCACCAATATTAGTGAAAAACTTGCTAAAACATTTTGTCAGTAGCCTTTACCACTTAGTTATTTTAGGGTTTAGGTTTATTTTAGGGTTATTTTTCCCCATCTATATGAACACTGCTTTTTTTTCCACAGACGCTTTATACTCTGACATGATAGTCATAGAAGCCTACTGTCACGCAGGTTTTATGCTGTAAGAGACTGGCAAATGGCGGAAACACGAATGAGACCAACTTTCCAGCACAGTGCATGGAGTCATATTGAAGCATAGCACAGTGGATGGGATTTCACAGCAGAGCACTTGACATCTTGGGAACTACAAGCATAGTGACATACTAAATGCACATAACTGCTAAGGGAACTCTCCTATTCAGGATCTTTCAGTATCGTTTACCCACTGTAGAAAGGCAATAGCTGGTCATGGTTGAAAGGATAGAATTTAAAAGGTGGGTTGAATATTTGCTTTAAGCAGGTTATAATGGCATTTTACTTGTTTGAAGAAATGTTTTGATCCTTAATGATGGAGATTCAATTTAACAGTAGTGGAAAACCCATATATTTATCAAAATATTTTTCCGCAAGGTCACTGGTTTTAGTGTGGTGCGTATCACATCAAATACATTTAAGCAATAAGAGAGCAATTCGAACAAAGTCACCTGGAGCGTCAGTCCAGATGTAGTCTGTGATAACGGTCATGTGCAAACTCACCTGAAGGACCTCTGAAGATCAGTAGAATGATGCACTGTTCTTACTGCAACTTGAAATTTCTCACGCAAACCACCAGTGATGGGAATATTGCAGTCATCTGTTATCTGTCAAGTTGACTATCAACTTACCTACCTTCAGCCAAAATTAATGATTTAGCTGAATATTTTGTGCTTGATGGCTGCTCAGCCAAAGATTTACAGGGCATATGTGTACTGGAACTTTTTGTTAGCATCACATGATCTAAGGTGTTTTTCCTGCCCCAGTCTGTGGACTTAAGAAGTACTGATGCAAATGCTGCATACCCAGAACATGCTGAACCTAGAAGGGAATGGGAATATAAGATAATCAGGTGATGCAGAGACAAGTAAAGAAGTACATTGATTTGGGGATCAACATACAAAGAGTACGACGTTATTTCTGACTGAAACGTAGCAGAGTTTCTGTAGGGTTTGGCTGGTGGATGTAGGCTAAGGCGTGTGCCCACAGTTAGTGTAAACAGCGATGTAGATTATGTGGAATGAACACAAAATGCATAAGTATTGTAATCTTTTTAGAAAAAAAAATATAGATCTGAAATTTTAGAGGCTAAAACCAATTTCTTTAAAGAACATTAACAGGAGCTTTTAGCAAGAATCCTAGACACCTTCTTTTTGTTAATGTGCACACAGCTTCCCATGCGTGGGTTTGAACAGCACAGAATTGTGCTATTTAATGCTTGCTTTCAAAAAATTGCTTTCATCCAGTGGATAACATTCAGTTATTAAATAAAGCCATATATTGACTGGAATATGTTTTTATCTTTAGGAGTCCAGGTACCATAAAAGGAGTTCATGCAACTAAGGAGAGTAACTGTACTGTTGTCTTCAGTGTGTTGCCAAATTTTTATTTCTAGGAGAAAATATAAGTGAAAAAGCATATCAGAAGTTGTAGTCTGTATAGAGAAGAAATATTTTAAAATTACCCCGATTTACCTCCTCGTGTTTACTTTTGAGACTTCATAATTTCAATAAGCTTTTCCTTTTCTTAACGACTAAGTATTTCTTAAAATAACAGTATTAAGTAATAGCCTCAAATTTCAAAGCTAAGCCACTCAGACATCCAACTCTATTCACTTCTCCACTTGTCAAATCAAATAGCGTTTTAGGATGATGAAGAACAACTTGCTGAGCTTTGCTAATATAGCAGAAGTGTTGTAACAGCTTCCTACAATTTGTAAAGATTAAGCGATTGTCAGAGTAGTTGTAGAAGACGAAGGCTGGTTTATGACTGGAATGCTCCAATAAGTTAAAGAAATGTACCAAGAGGTGTAAAGAAGGCATGATCTGAAAAGCAGTCTGAATACTTAAGGTGAGAATGAAATGAAACTTTTCCCCCTGGATTTTCCTCATCCAGTGCAATGTAAGCGTTCTGCTTGCTACTCCTCTGCATTCCAAAGGCTGCCAACCTCTAGAAGCTTTATGCATGCCTTCTGCCACCACGTTTTCCCCAAACACATTACTGACTGTGTCAGAGTTTTTTTGGCTGAATCACTGTGTTACTACACTGGGGTAAGGCTGTGAATTCTCAGAACTATCCACCACCACTTATGGAATCTTTTTGTCCTTGTATTTCCACAACTTCCAAAAGTGACCAGTAAAGTTCTCTCTGAGCAGCCAAAAAGCAGACAGCTCATGACTTCTGATCGGGACACTAAAGTTGTGGCTGAACCGCAGGTGCAGCAAGTGCAAGAAATTAAAGACGGTTCTCATCTAGGAAGTATTCTAATTACAATTTCCATCACATAAGTGTTGCATGAAGGAGGTGTTTTTAGTATGTCTTAATTGTATCTCGGTGTTTTATAAGTCAGTTTGCAACATAAACTATTAGGGCGGAGCTCTTGAATGCAGCTGTATCTTCATACCTGGTAGAAGCCTTAACTTTTTATCAGTTCCATGGATGATATAAACTACGTATTACAGCAGTTTTCAGTTGTTACAGGTCCTTTTGGTTTATACAGGAATTGTATTACCAATCTGGAGTTAATTTCTGATTCGTAGATGAATGGATTTCCTACATTTTACTCTCAGTAATCAAAACTAAGAGTAGTAGTTACCCTTAAGAATATGGAATTGCCTTTTGTAACAGGAATTTTACTCTGTTAGTTCTGCCAAGTGGCATTTGTTGCTGTTTCAGTGTTGCTGTGCAGGATCCAGTAAGCTGTGTTTTCAGATGCTTTTGGCAGATGACATAGCAGATAGTACTGTGTTTATAAATGTTGCAGTGGATGGTTTTTAGTAGATTAAATACTTGATCTGTGTGTAAGCTTTTCTCAGAAAATTGTTTGGTAGTTGTATCTTGAGAGGAATGTTCTCGATTGGGACATCTTTAAGGGTTTGGCTTCAGTGTATATTGTGCAAGTGCTTAGTCTGTGCTGTGCATTAGAGGATGCCTGCTGCTTAACCTTACTTTGCAGCAAACACTAAGGAACTGCTGGTATTTTGGTATCTCTTCTACTCTGTTGTACCTTTCTCAGGTGTGTATTTCCACTTTTCTACAGTACAACAATTAACTGAGCCTGCCTTTGTGCCATAAAAGTTGGACATTATTATTATTATTATTATTTTATTATTTTATTTCTTGGAATTAACATTCTGAGCATCACTTAGGAGTTCTGGAGCAGTTGTTTTGCCACATGCTTCAGTTAGCTTATAAGCCTGAGTAAGAAGCTGTTGCACAGAATCACAGAATGACGTGGGTTGGAAGGGACCGCGAGGATCATGAAGTTCCAACCCCCTGCCTGGCAGGGCCACCAAACTTCCACTTAGACTAGATCAGATTGCCCAGGGCCCCATCCAGCCTGGCCTTGAACACCTCCAAGGACGAGGCATCCACAGCCTCCCTGGACAGCCTGTTCCACTCTCCTAGTAAAGAACTTCCCCCTAATATCCAACCTAAATCTACCCTCTTTCAACTTAAATCCATTTCACAGAATCACAGAATTGTAGTGGTTGGAAGGGACCACTAGAGATCATTGAGTCCAACCCCCCTGCCAAAGCAGGCTCCCTACTCCACGTCACACAGGTCGGCGTCCAGGAGGGTCTTGAATATCTCCAGAGAAGGAGACTCCACCACCCCCCTGGGCAGCCTGTTCCAGTGCTCCGTCACCCTCACCGTAAAGAAGTTCTTGCGCACATTCGTGTGGAACTTCCTATGCTGAAGTTTCAGCCCACTACCCCTAGGCCTGTCCCCACGCACTACTGACAAGAGACCAGCATTGCCAGTATGGCTCCCACACTTCAGGTATTTGTAAACCTGGATCAAGTCCCCTCTCAGCCTTCTTTTCTCAAGGCTAAACAGACCCAGTTCCCTAAGTATCTCCTCACAGGGGAGATGCTCCAGGCCCTTCACCATCTTTGTGGCCCTCCGCTGGACTCTTTCCAAGAGATCCCTGTGTTGTTTGTACTGGGGAGCCCAGAACTGGACACAGTATTCCAGATGAGGCCTCACCAGGGCAGTGTAGAGGGGGAGGATCACCTCCCTCGACCTGCTGGACACGTTCTTTTTAATGCACCCCAGTATGCCATTGGCCTTTTTGGCTACAAGGGCACACTGCTGGCTCATGGCCAACCTGTCGTCCACCAGGACGCCCAGGTCCCTCTCAGCAGAGCTCCTCTCCAGCAGGTCTTCCCCCAGCTTGTACTGGTGCATGCAATTATTTCTTCCTAGGTGCAAGACTCTACACTTGCTTTTGTTAAACCTCATCTGGTTTCTTACTGCCCAGCTCTCCAGCCTGTCCAGGTCTTGCTGAATGGCAGCACAGCCTTCAGGCATGTCAGCCAATCCTCCCAACTTTGTGTCATCAGCAAACTTGCTGAGGGTGGTCACTATCCCCTCATCAAGGTCGTTGATGAAGATGTTGAACAAGACCGGACCCAGCACAGACCCCTGGGGGATGCTGCTAGTTACAGGCCTCCAGCCAGACACCGCACTGCCAACGACAACCCTCTGCACTCTGCTAGTCAGCCAATTCTCGATCCACTTCACTGTCCACTCATCTATCCCATACTTCCTCAGCTTTGTTATATGGATGTCATGGGGGACAGTATCAAAAGCCTTACTGAAATCGAGGTAGACTACATCTACCACTCTGCCCCCATCCACCCAGCTAGTGACATCTTCATAAAAGGCCACCAGGTTGGTTGAGCGCGACCTCCCCTTGGTGAACCCATGCTGAGTACTCCTGATAACCTCTTTTTCTCCCAGTTGTCTGGAGATGGCATCCAGCACAAGCTGTTCCATCACCTTCCCTGGGACAGAGGTGAGGCTGACTGGCCTATAATTACCTGGGTCTTCCTTCTTGCCCTTTTTGAAGACCGGAGTGACATTGGCCGTCCTCCAGCCTTCAGGCACCTCCCCAGTTCTCCAAGACCTCTGAAAGATTACAGAGAGCAGCTCAGCAACGACCTCTGCCAGCTCTCTCAGCACCCGCGGATGCACGCCATCAGTTCCCATGGATTTATCCTTAATGTTTCCTTGGCACTCACGGACCACCTCTTCCCTGACTGAAGGGAAATCTCCCATTCCCCAGACTCTCTCATCAACCTCCAGGGTCTGGGATTCCTGGGGGAGAGCCCTTTCGCTAAAGACAGAAGCAAAGAAGGCGTTCAGTATTTCCGCCTTCTCAGTATCCCCCGTTACCAGAACACCCCCCTCACTTAGTATGGGGCCCACATTCTCCCTAGCCTTCCTTTTGGTGTTAACGATCTTAAAAAAGCCTTTTTTTATCATCCTTTATCACCTTAGCTAGATTCAACTCCAGGTGGGCTTTAGCCTTCCTGGTTGCATCTCTTCAGTCCCTGACTACATTCTAATATTGTTCCCAATTGGCCAGACCCTTTTTCCACATATCATGTACTTTCTTCTTTCCGTGGAGCTTGCACATGAGCTCCTTACTCATCCATGCAGGTCTCCTGGCACCTCTTCCCGATTTCTTAGTCAGAGGGACGCACCAATCCTGAGCCTGGAAGAGGAGCCATTTAAATGCTAACCAGCTCTCACAGGCCCCCTTGCCTTCTAGCATCCTGGCCCACGGGATGGCCCCAAGTAGGTCCCGGAGGAGATCAAAGTTGGCTCTCCTGAAGTCCAGGGTAGCAATCCTACTTTTTGTTTTGCTTCCTCCGCTCAGGATCTCGAACTCCACCATCTCATGGTCGCTACAACCCAAGCTGCCCCCGACTTTTACTTCCTTAACGAGTCCTTCCTTGTTGGTGAGAATAAGGTCCAGCAACACCCCACCCCGCGTCGGTTCCTCGATCACCTGCATCAGAAAGTTGTCTTCAACGCACTGCAAGAATTGTCTGGACCGTGCATGCCTTGCCATGTTGGTCATCCAGCAAATGTCCGGATAATTGAAATCCCCCATAAGTACCAGTGCCTGGAAGCGTGATGCTACTTCCAGTTGCTTACAGAAGGCCTCATCAACGTCCTCCTCCTGATCAGGGGGCCTGTACTACACACCCACAACAGTGTCTCCCTTCCCAGCCCAGCCCTTGATTCTCACCCACAAGCTCTTGACTGCTACATCACTCTCGCCCAGGTGGAGTTCTATACATTCTAGCTGCTTTGTCACATAAAGAGCAACTCCACCACCCCGCCTTGCCAGCCGATCTTTCCTAAAAAGCACATAGCCCTCCATGGCAACATTCCAGTCATGCAAGCTGTCCCGCCACGTCTCCGTGATCGCAATGAGATCATGGCCACGCTACTGCACACAGAACTCGAATTCTTGTTTATTTCCCATGCTTTGCACGTTAGTATACAGGCACTTGAGAGAAGCAGCATCTTCTGACCCCTCTCCATGCCTTTGAACCCCATTGTCTGCACCCAACAAACTCTTCTTTAAGTCATTTCTGCATGTCCTGCTATATCATCAGCCCTTTCGAAGAGTTTACTCCCCTCCTGCGCATATAGGTTCCCTTCAGGCACTGAAAGGCTGCAATGAGGTCACCCCGCAGCCTTCATTTCTCCAGACTGAACAAGCCCAGCTTCCTCAGCCTGTCGTCATAGGGGAGGTGTTCCAGTCCCCTGATCATCTTTGTCGTCCCCCTCTGGAGAAACAAAGAGAGCCGGCAGAAAGCGGTGCTTCATTAGCGCCTTCCTGAGCCTGTGCGGAAGAGGCGAGAGCCTGGCTGGAAGGCATCCGGGCAGCACCGCGGTGGCAGGAGGTGCACCAAGGCCGTCCTGCGGCCAGCTCCGGGCTGAGGGCACTCGGCATCCTCTGCTCTCCGCGACTCCGAGGAGCCTGGCTACCTGCACCAGAGCTGGGAGCAGCCTGCTCCGCACCCAAGGTAGGTGCCCTTCGTGGCTCGTGCAGAGCAGCGCACGCTTCCTGCCCCCTGCCAGCAGCGCCGGGAGAGGAGCGGGGAGCGGCCCCGGACGGGGCGGAACCCGCACTGCCGTACCCGAGGCGGGACCCTGGTCCCGGCTCCAGCTCCCACTCAGCGCAGCAGGTTTGCTGGCCCAGACGGGCTGCCAGCAGGGGAAAAGTTTAAGCAGCCCAGTCTGTCAGTTCAGGCTGTCCCGGCAGCTGCAGATGCCTTGATCGCACAGTTGCGGGCCCTGAGCGCGTTGCAGCTTCTGCACAGCTCCGGCACTGGGCTCTGGAACAGACGATGAGAAGCTGGCAGCCTGTGGGCTGACTGGAGCTCGCGTTGAGAGCACGGCCGAGCAGCAGCAGGTCAGTAAAGCACAGCCCAGGCTGCCTTCTGCAAAGGGCACGCGCTGCTGAGAGCGTCCCCTGGCAGTGAGCGCAGTCTGCGTGCTCAGCTGAAGAGAGAGGGAGGAATGTATTTATTGATATCGTGCAGGTATCCTGGAGTGCTCTAACAACGGCTTAACAAGGCTGTTGTAACCACGTGGTTGTTTATTGCCTTAATTGTTCTGTTTAGCAGTGCTACTATTTGATAAGTTGCCTTCACGATTCAGTTAAAATTACAGCACAGCATCAGCGGGTGGTGGCTGTGACTGTCACAGGCTGGTTTTTCTGCAGTGGTCTCTGATACTGTCGCTTCTCAGGAGATGGAAAAATAATCTCTGTGTGGTTGGATGTTTTGTTGATTTATTTATGTGTGTACGTAAGCCATCCTATTGATTTGAGAAGTGTGTACCAACCAGCTGATTCCTCACCGTTTTGCACTTCCTTACCCGAGGAATGTGAGCCATCATCACTTTAGGCCAGGGGACGCTCTCAGCAGCGCGTGCCCTTTGCAGAAGGCAGCCTGGGCTGTGCTTTACTGACCTGCTGCTGCTCGGGCCTGTTCTCAACACATGCTCCACTTATTAGGTAACATCAGCAGTAGGTGGTTACAAACATCTGCCAGAGGATTTAATCCATTTGCCACCAGGTGTTCCCCTCACTGATCTGTAGAGGTGGTGCTCCAGCAGGCTGCTCTGCTGGCAGCTGCCATCTGTGCTGAGGCTCGCTGTGTTTGTGTGTTGGGGGCTGCATTCATGGTGTTCTTCCATGAACCAGGTGCTTTTCTGCATCTCCTGCTGGATGGTTGGATGGCCGTACCATTTTCTAACAGTATTTCTGCAGCTCTTTCTTGGGTAGCCGTCAACTTTAGGCTTGCTTGCAGTTAATGAAATGATCCCCGAGTTGGCACAGGCTGTCCTTGTATGTCCTCAACTTTCTTCACCTCTCAGACCTCCAACAAAACTCCCCTTTCCCATTCCTCGTGTATCACTGTTCAGTTTCCTTAACTGCAGCTAAGGTAGACAACAAGCCGTCATTCTGCTGCCTCTGATTGCCTTAACAGTACAGAGGCAGTGCCTTTAATTAGTGCTATTCGTGCAGTTTCACATCTGTTGGGAGCTAAACCATAGATGTTGAGGAAGTGTGGCCTAAAGGATTGTAGGCGACTGAAAGAGGTCTTTGTTTATTGTGCAAATAAGCATTACCTGCAAAAATTCCACTGCGTAGCACAGCATAAATATTGTGGAATATCAGTCGCTTTTGATTCTGGGGGGACCAGTGCAGTTCTCCTTTGCTTCATATGTCACTTCCAACCTGACACGATGCTGATAATGCCTTTCCCCTTTTACATTCTTTTACTGCCCCCAGTGAACTCTGCTTGCTGCTCAACTACAGCAGCTGCCACGAGAACATTCACAGGAGAATTTGAGATGAGCTTCATGTCTCCTATCATCGGTTTGTTTCCCCTCTTGCTGTCCTGCAGACTTTGCCTGTTCATCAGAAGTGGATCCAAACACAGCATACATTCCTAAGGGAGAAGCAGGACTATATTTGTTGATATAATACGGATATGCTGTAGTGATTTAACAGTGACACAACAGCATTGGAAGTGGCTGGATACACTTGGTTATTTACTGCATGGAGGGTGGGGTTACACACACCCCTACAGGAGGACCTCCCATTATGTCACGAGGCTCAGAGTAGTTCCCCTTCCTTTCTCATGGCTTCTGACCACAGAGGTAAGGAGGTAGGATGTGGCTGGATTCTCTCCTAGTCCCAAGCTTGGTCAACACTTTGTGTGGAAGGAATCATATGTAATACAGTCCCTCTGAGACAGAACCTTAGAGAACACATGAAAGCTCCAAAGTAACCACAGGTGTCTTACAGAAGCTGTGTATTGAGAAGGAGTCTTGATGCCAAGTTGCAAGGCATCTCTGGGCAGGTGTGAGCTGCAGAGACAGCCCTGCTCAAGGGCAGATCCCATAGTGCAGCCCGCTGCAGTGCAGCAGAGCTGGAGGGGCACTTGGACTGCTCCCTGATTTGGGGTAAAATGACTGCCTCCTTGCCATGCTTTGTCTTAAGTCTCTGGCTCAGTCTCAGCTGTTGAACTAAGTGTCAGCTACCAGTTGTTTCATCCTCCCAGTTTGAGACAGCTTTGTGACGGTTCATCTCTTTGAGCCAGACTGTTTCCAGTGCTTCGGCTCATTGTCTTCCTCTGCAAGTCCAGGCAGTGCCCTGCAGAAGGGCTGAGCTGGGACTGGGACTGCTGCATTCCCTCACAGCTCCCCTGCCATTTCTCTTCTCCCTGCAGGCTCCAGTTCAACTTCTGCCTTCCAGCCGTGATCATCGCAGGCTGCAGGAGAGCAGCAAATGGCCGCAGCACATCCAGCTGAGGTAGGGGTTGGGGAAGCGGGCAGGAGAGGCCAAGGGGCCAGGGATGTGAATGCAGGGGAAGAGGGAGGTGCCCTCAGCTCAGGTGTGTGTGCTGAGGACAGAGATGCAGCTGGGATGGGAGGTTGTGTCCTGTGCAGGCTGCTTGCCTGGGCCTTGGCTGTTCCCAGCAAGGAGCCTCTTTGCTTGCAGGAGCCCGTGAGCTTTGCGGAGGTGGCCGTGTATTTCAGCAGGGAGGAGTGGGCGCTGCTGGACCCTGCGCAGCGAGCGCTCTACCGGGACGTGATGCTGGAGACGTACCAGTGCGTGGCCTCACTGGGTGAGTGATTGTTTTCCTTTCCTCCTCGTTAGGGCACCTTTGGCTGTGCAGAATGAGCCTCTGCAAGCCGGGCCTTGAATAATCGCCATGCAGCTACATACTGACTAACACCACAGTGCCAGCAAGAAAGGAGATAGTGAGAAGCACGAGTTTCAGAAGGGATTAGTATGCACGGCACTCTGATCAAAGCCGCAGAGTCAGTGCTGGCATGCAGGCATCAGCCAGGTGGGAGAAAACCAGCCCTTGTGTTGTGTGTTGCGTGGTGCAACCAGCTCCAGCTCACAGATGACTCCCTGGATAGTGCTGTGGAATAGAGGATTTTCCATGCAATTCCAATCAACATTTTGATGCCTTGACCACTGGTAGATTGTAAGAAAATAAGTAATCTGTTGCAAATTTAATTTGAAAGAAAAAATATCCATTCACAGTGTTCAGAGATGTCAAAGCATTCTTTGCTCCAAGGTAGCTGTAGGCATGGTGTCATTCAGGCCCAAATGGTGATTTCTCCCTGGGGAGGGACACAGAGTGGAGCTGTTGAACAGGCACTGTGCCAGTATGAGGGAAATGCTCTCTTGTTCCCTGTTTCTCTCCCTGAAGCTCCACTTCCAGCCCCCAAGCCCGTGTTGATCTCCCTGCTTGAAGCAGGGGAAGAGCCCTGGATCCCAGATGTGCGTAGCCCTGAGGCCATGCCAGGAGACCTCATCCCAGGTGAGGTGGTGGAGGGAAGGGGAATGTTGGGGCTGTAAGAGCCTTCTCTGCCTGTGTTTTATTTTGGGCACCGTGTGCTATTGCTGCATTTCCTCTGTCATCCAGCAGCCGATGGGATCAAAAATACAAAGGAGGTTCTGCAGGGAAGTTGCGTAGCAGAAATACAGCGGAATCGCATCTCTGTGGAAGAAGTCAGTGGTTATGCCCAGGAAGGCCTGCAGCAAGGTCAGCGTGAGCACATCAAGAAGCCCCTGGGAAAGTGTCTGGGAATGACACTGAGGAACCCAGAGGACTTCTCTATAGTTCCAAAGCAGCCTGATGAAACCAGGAGCAAGGATGCGTGCCGGATGAAAAAGCAGAATCCGTGCACTGAGTGTGAGAAAAGCTTTAAAATGGATTCCAGCATCACTAACCAGCAGTGCACACACTCAGCAAAGAGGCATGACGAGTTCTGTGATTCTGCAGAGAGCATGAAATGGAGCCTCCAGCCCACTGGGCAGCAGTGCATGTACACAGGAGAGAGAGCCTTCGAGTGCTCGGATTGTGGAAAGAATTTCACGGACAGTGGGAGCCTCACTTCCCACCAGTGTATCCCCAGAAGAGAGAGACTGTACGAGTGCCCTGAGTGTGGGAAGAGCTTTAAAGGTAGAACTCAACTCAGAGAACACCAGCGTGTCCACACAGGAGGGCGACCATATAAGTGCACTGAGTGTGGGAAGAGCTTCAAACGAAAAGGCCACCTCACCAAGCACCATCGCATCCACACAGGAGAGAGACCATATAAGTGCACTGAGTGTGGGAAAAGCTTCAGATGCAGTTCTTATTTGAAAGTCCATCAGCACATCCACACAGGAGAGAGACCATTTAAGTGCACTGAGTGTGGGAAGAGCTTCAAAAGCAGTTCTGAATTGAAGCTGCACCACCGCATCCACACAGGAGAGAGACCATATAAGTGCACTGAGTGTGGGAAGAGCTTCATAAGCAGTTGTGAATTGAAGAAACACTATCGCATCCACACAGGAGAGAGACCATTTAAGTGCACTGAGTGTGGGAAGAGCTTCATAAGCAGTTCTGAATTGAAGAAACACTATCGCATCCACACAGGAGAGAGACCATTTAAGTGCACTGAGTGTGGGAAGAGCTTCATAAGCAGTTCTGAATTGAAGAAACACTATCGCATCCACACAGGAGAGAGACCATATAAGTGCTCTGAGTGTGGGAAGAGTTTCAAAAGAATTTCTGAATTGAAGAAACACTATTGCATCCACACAGGAGAGAGACCATTTAAGTGTCTTGAATGTGAGAAGAGTTTCAGTCACAGTGATGATTTCAAACTGCACCAGTGCATCCACACAGGGGAGAGACTATTCAAGTGCACTGAGTGGGCGAACAGCTTCAAAGATCGTTCTAATTTGGAACTCCACCAGCACATCCACACAGGAGTGAAACCCTTTCAGTGTCCTGTGTGTAGGAAGAGTTTCAGATGCATCTATCAAATGAAGCTGCACCACCGAATCCACACAGGAGTGAGACCATTTCAGTGCACTGAGTGTGGGAAAAGCTTCAGGTGGAGTTCTGCTTTAAAGCGCCACCAGCGCATCCACACAGGGGTGAAACCCTTTAAGTGTCCTGAGTGTGGGAAGAGCTTCAGGTGGAGTTCTGAATTGAAGCTGCATCAGAGCATCCACACAGGAGAGTGTCACGGTGTTATCTAGATCAATCTATGTCCGTGACAGGGGGTTAGCAGGCCTTTGGGCTCCCCGCCCCCCAAAAATGGGAAGGGAAAAGGGAAAATGGAAAGGGAGATGGTAGCTGGGCTCAGGGAAACAAAGAGCAGCAGCAGCAATCTAAGGAGGAAGACTTACCTTACTAACTATGATGTCAGGATGCAAGATTACACAGTATAATACAGTCTAATTGAAACTGTGTTCCTTTTGGACGTTTACTTCTTCTCTGTGCTCCACATGATGTTCTGATGTGGAATTCCCATAGCAAAGAAATTACCAAACCATGACGTTCCACCCCATATTCTACTTCACTACATCATGCTTAAAATACATACATATACACAAATAAACAAAAATTAAAATGCATTACACGCTCAGGTCTATATACAAATATATACAGTGAACTACTGACTGTAGTCCCCCAACATCAAGTTCCCTTGTGGTACTCATTGACCATCCCCATCTTTCTGCATCACCCACCATGTGCACCCAGGTCCCTGGGCAAAAACAGTTCCACGCAGAGGTTTGCCCTTTCCAGAGGCTGGAAGGACCCAATCAGCTTTTCCCTACGTGTTTTTTACATGTACTACAGGGATCTTATCTCCCTCTACAGTACGCAGGGGGCTGTACTGGCTAGGATCATCACGATTGACAGATCCTCTAGTATTGACCAACCAAGTGGCTTCTGCCCAATGCTTCTCCCAGGGCTTCAGTGTTTCACCATCCATTGCTTTCAACATAGCTTTCAACAACCCATTGTATCGTTCAGTTTTACCAGAAGCTGGTCATGGTAGGAGATATGATAAACCCACGGTATTTATAAGGGAATGTTTGAAATGTGTCTCATTATCAGACTTAGTTCTTTCTGGGGTGCCATGTCGCTACAGGACTTGCTTCTCAAGACCCAATATGGTGTTTCAGGTGGCAGTATGGGGTTCTGTGTATGTGTGAAGCCACCCAGTGGTTGCCTTCACTATGATAAGCTGTCATAGGTTACCGAGATTCACCTGTGCCTGTGACAGTGGCAGCCACCCCGTCCCGGAAAGGAAGGGAAAAGGGGAATGGGAAAAAGAACAGCCGAGGCAATCTAAGGAGGAAAACTTATTTTACTACATATGATATTGGAATACAAGATAACACAATATAATACAATATGATTGAGGCTAATAAAGCAAACAAAACCTCCCTTCCCCTGCCCTTACATGGTTTCTCATTTTATCTTAATATTTTTCCTTTTCCTTTCTTCTTTTCTATTTTCTTCCCCTTTCCCTTTTACCTTTTTTATTGAGCCTTTCCATTCCCTTTTTATCCTTTATTTTTTCCTATCTATTCTACTTTTCCTTTTTTAGTAGTTTTCAGTATTTCATGTCACATTGTTTCTATTTGTTCTTTTCTGATCGTTTCTCTCTTTTCTTTCACTTATTTTGACTTTCTGCATTTCTTTTCTTTCTCCCATGTTCTTATTCCTAATCAGTTTTCCTTTTTTTATTTTTATTTTTTGACAATCATTTATCATTTCATTTTTTTTCTTGAGTTTTGTTTTCCTTTGCGCCTTAATTATCCCATTTCTCTCGTCTTTTTCCCCTAATCTTTCCTTCTTTCTTTTACCTTTTCTTCTTTTTTTTCCATAATTCCTTTCCTTTTTTCCTTTTTTTTCTATTACTCTTTCAAATTTCATTTTTCTGTTCCTGTCCTTTTTTTTTTTTTAATACTATTATTTTTTCTTTCCATGTAGTATTTTCCATTCTGTTTTGTTTTCTCTTTGTCTTTATTTTCTCTTTTCCTTTTCTTCCCTTCCCTTTCTTTTTATTTCTTTTTCTTTTTTTTTTCTTTTTCATTTCTTTTTGCTTTTCTGTTCTTTTTCCCTTTTCTTTCCATTTTTCTTTGAACGTAAATAAAGGGAAAGGCGCTTTAAATACAGACATAAGCTGTGCTCTAATGGGGAACATTACATCAAACCAATATCGCACCTTTCCAGGCTTCAGTGGCAAACCCCCCTCCTCAGAGAAAAGCAGTTGGCTATGGAATTGCCTGAGTGCACTGTTGTCAGAAAGGATGGGAAAGGAAAAGAGGAGGAAGGAAAGAAAAAGGAGAGAAGGAAAGAAAGAGGAGGAAAGGTATGAATATTGATATTTAAGGGAGAAAATGACTTTTGGCTATCCCAAAAAGGCTTTGGTCAGAACTAGCATGGAATAAAACCCTCCTTTTTCTTGGGAGTTCAATGAAACCACAGAATCACAGAATGACCTGGGTTGGAAGGGACCCTAAGGATCATGAAGCTCCAACCCACTGCCTGGCAGGGCCTCCAAACTTCCACGTTTCCTAGACCAGGTTGCCCAGGGCCCCATCCAACCTGGCCTTGAACACCTCACTCAGCCACCCCTGAATCATCCATTGGATGAACCCCTCCGTGCTATTAGAGGACAATGTGCCCCCTGCATTCTTTGCAAGCACCTTTAAAATCTTTACCGTCTCTTTAACGGATCCTGCCGCCATGGTAAAGACTCTCGGACCTCCTGTCCGCTCTCTCCCAGCCGCTTCCCCCGGGCACACTTTTGGAACTTCCTCGTCCGCTATCATCTCAGCCACATCTCTTGGCTACTCACTCTAGGACCTTCCTCGTCCGCTATCATCTCAGCCACATCTCTTGGCTACTCACTCTAGGACCTTCCTCGTCCGCTATCATCTCAGCCACATCTCTTGGCTACTCACTCTAGGACCTTCCCCGTCCGCTATCATCTCAGCCACATCTCTTGGCTACTCACTCTAGGACCTTCCCCGTCCGCTATCATCTCAGCCACATCTCTTGGCTACTCACTCTAGGACCTTCCCCGTCCGCTATCATCTCAGCCGCTTCTCTCGGCTACTCATTCCCGTCCGCATCTCTCGGCTGCTCTCTCAGCTGCTTCTTCGAGTACTCGAACACCAAACTCTACAAAAAAACAAACAAACAGACACAATCACTTCTACACTCACAACACAAGCAAACTCCTCGATCATAAATCAAGCACACTAATCACGTCGCTGGGGTCACCACTTGACGTATTCGCCAATTAACCCGACTTATCCCGGGACCTCAACTGTCCGGGGGAGAGACACAAACATGGATGCCATGATGTCTTCTCTCAATTTATTGCTGCGTCACATTCCTTATATACCATCCTAAATCCCGCGCAGACGCGTACACCCGCTGCACAAAACGCGATGCACGCGAGAGAACCTGTACACACCCCTACCTAAACCCCCCGCCCACTAACTCTTAACCTACAGGCCTAACTTAGCTATTCTAGAACACTCCATCTACTCAGAACTACTGTATGCACTCATAAATCCTTGCTAAGACAACTCAGTACCCCAACAGAAGACCTTTTCCAACCTTGGTCATTCTATGATTCTCTATGGGATTTATATGGGTCTCTGTGGGGCTCTATGGGATTTATATGGGTCTCTATGGGTTTTATATGGGTCTCTGTGGGGCTCTATGGGATTTATATGGGTCTCTATGGGTTTTATATGGGGCTCTATGGGATTTATATGGCGATCTATGGGTCTCTATGGGGTTTCTTGTATTATGGGATGTTGTGTTGAAGGACACGGTTCAGTGGGAGCTGTTGGTAAGAGCTGAACGGTTGGACTGGACGGACTGGTTGGTTGGACCGGGAAACCTGCGCGGAAAGGGATGCGGTCCCTTTAAGCCTCAGCCCCTCCCACTGTCCGAGCTCCACCCCTCTGCCGGAATCTCCTCATTCCATTGGCCGAGAAGATTGTCCATCAGCTCCGAGGGGCGGGCCGAAGCTTCCAGAAGAGCCGGGGCGGCGGCGGGGCCGCAAGATGAAGGCGATGGCGGAACCGGGGCCGGGCCTGGGCAGCCCCGGGTCGGGCCGTCCGGGGTCGGTGTCCCTGGCGGTGAGCAGCAGCCTCAGCGCCTTCTCGTCTCTGCGGCGTTACGGCACCGAGCTGAGCGTCGGCGAGCTCAAGGTGGGGTCTGCGCGGGGCCGGAAGGGGGTGTGGGGGCCGGTAGGGAGGCCTGACGAGGCCTAGGCCTCCATCATGGGGCCTGAAGGGGCCTTAATGGGACCTAAAGGGGGCCAAAAGAGGCCTTAGTGGGACCTAATGGGACCAAAAGGGGCCAGAAGGGGCTTTAATGGGGCCAAAAGGGGCCTTAAGCGGCCTTAGTGGGGCCAGAAGGGTCCTAATTGGGCCTTAATGGAAGTAAAAGGGGCCTTAGTGGGGTCAAAAGGGGCCTCAGAAGGGCCTGAAGAGACCTTAATGGGACCAAAAGGGGCCTTAACGGGACCGTGAAAGGGTCTGGGGTCTTTTAGTAGTGAGTAACGGGGTCTAGCAAGGCCTGGGCCTTCTCCTTGGCATCCTAAAGGGGCCTGGGGTCTTTCAATGGGAGATAACGGGGCCTTACTGGAGTCTGCGTGAGCCTGGCTCCCCATCATTGTGCCTTCAAGGGGTCTGGGGTCCCCTCGTGGGGTCTGCATAGGGGGAGCCCATATACCGCTAATAGGACTCCGTGGGCCCCTGTCTGACCCTATAGGACTCCACCTGTTCCCCGAGCAGTTGCTGGAGCTGGTGGTGGGGGCAGAGGTGCAGTGGGTGGAACTGGAGCTGCTCTGTAGGACCGTATAGGACCCCATGGGGCTCTGTGGAACCCTGTAGGACCCCTACCTGGCCCTATAGACCCCATGTGTCCCCAGAGCAGTAGCTGGAGCTGGTGGTGGGGGTGTGCAGTGCTGTAATGGATCTGGACCTGCTCTGTAAATCCCTAGATGACCCCAGAGGAAGTCATGGGGCTCTGTGGGACCCTATAGGATCCCTACCTGACCCTATAGAACTCTATCTGTCCCCACAGCAGAAGCTGGAGCTGGTGGTGGGTGCAGAGGTGCAGTGGGAGGAACTGGAGCTGCCCTGTATGTCCCTATAGGTCCCCATGGGGCTCTGTGGAGCCCTATAGGACCCCTACCTGGCCCTATAGACCCCATGTATTCCCACAACAGAAGCTGAAGCTGGTTTTGGGGGTGAGCAGCACTGTGATAGATCTGGCGCTGCTCTGTAGGACCCCATGGGGTTCTGTGGGACCTTGTAGGGCCCCTGTGTGACCCTATGTAACCCCGTGTATCCCCACAGCATAAGCTGGAGCTGGTGGTGGGGGTCTCAGCCCAATGGATGGAGCTGGAGCTGCGTGGTGCTGGTGGGGAGCTGCTGGCCCGCCTGGAGCCCGACGATGCCCTGCTGGGATCCTTCCCTGTCAGCGACGGCTGCGGGCTGCACGTGGGTCCTGTTGTCCCCAATTGTCCCCAGTGTGTCCCCCATCCCCTTCCCTGCTGTCCACATTCAGCTCCTGACCCCACACAATGTCCCTGCTACGTCCCAGTGTCCCCAATGGGGGTCCTCACATCCACAGTGTCCCCATTGTGTCCCCACAGCCCCAGTGTCCCCAGCATGTCCCCAATGTGCCCTTGGTGTCCCCAGATGTCCCCACACCCCCTTTCCCCATCCCCAGTGTAGCCCCAGTGTGTCCCCAAATGTGCCCTTGGTGTCCCCATTGTCCCCTCCACCCCATCACTGTATCCCCAGTGTGTCCCCAGCTGTCCCCAATGTGCCCTTGGTGTCCCCAGATGACCCCAATTGTGTCCCCCACACCCCATCCCTACATCCCTAGTATGGCTCCAATGTGTCCCCAGCGTACCCTTGGTGTCCCCAAATGTCCCCATTTCCCCCCACATGCCACCCCCATATCCCCAATGCAGCCCTGATGTCCCCATTGTGTCCCTAAAGTCCCAAATGTGCTCTTGGTGTCCCCAGATGACCCCAGTTGTGTCCCCACACCCCATCCCCAGTGTCCCTGGTGTCCCCAGATGACCCCAGTTGTGTCCCCACACCCCATCCCCACATTCCCAATGCATCCCTGGTGTCCCCAGTGTGTCCCTGAAGTCCCCAGTGTGCCCTTGGTGTCCCCTGATGACCCCGCTGTGTCCCCAATGTGTCCCCAGGTAACCCCATTGTGCCCTTGGTGTCCCCAGATGTCCCCACACCACATCCCTATTGTGGCCCCGGCATCCCCAAATGACCCCATTGTGGCCCCACATCCCTAGCATGCCCCCAGCATGCCTTTGGTGTCCCCATATGTCCCCACACCCCGTCCCCATGTCCCCAGCACAGCCCCGGTGTCCCCAATGTGTCCCCCAATGTCCCTCATAGGTTCCCATGCCCCATCCTGCATCCCCAACCCATTCTCATCATCCCCAAATTCTATCACAGTGTCCCCAAGCCGCCCCCAAACCCCTTCCCAGCATTCCCAACGTGTACCTTGATGTCCCCAACCCATCTCCAGTGTCCCCAATTCCCTTCCCAGCATCCCCAACCCCCATCCCCGTTGTCCCCAACCCATCCCATTGTCCCCAATCCCCTTCCCAGCATCCCCATCTCCATTGTCCCCAAGCCCCATCTCCATTGTCCCCAAGCCGTCCCATCCCTGCTGTTCCCAGCCCCCATCTCCAGTGTCCCCAGCCCATCCCACCCCCTTTTCTGATGTCCCCAACCCATCCCTGCTGTCCCCAAACCCACACCCATCATTCCCTTCTTTTTCCCCCCAAATTGGGATCCCTTCCCACACCTCTCCTTCCCCCCCCTCCCCCCACCCCCACCCCAGTCCCCAACTGTCCCCAACTGTCCCCATAGGTGACAGACCGCAGCGGTGGCCGCATGGGGCAGTTTGAGGACGTGTCCCAGGTCCCCAAATATGAGATGGCCGACAGTGACTACGACAAACGCACAGGTGACCCCCCGCTCCCCACCCCCCCATTGTGTCACCCCACTGTCACCACCCCCGGGAGCTCAGCTGTGTCCCCAAAGGGTCCCCCATTGTCCCCAGGGGTCTTCAGGTGTCCCCAAGGGTTCTCAGGATCCCCTCCATTGTCCCCAAGGGTTCTCAGGGTCCCCCCCTATTGTCCCCAGGGGTCCTCAGGTGTCCCCAAGGGCTCTCAGGGTCCCCCCCACTGTCCCCCGTTGTCCCCAAGGGTTCTCAGGGTCCCCCCCCCATTGTCCCCAAGGGTCCCCCATTGTCCCCAGGGGTCCTTAGGTGTCCCCAAGGATTCTCAGGGTGTCCCCCCCCCATTGTCCCCAAGAGTTCTCAGGGTTCCCTCCAAGAGTCTCTCATTGTCCCCAGAGGTCCTTGAGTGTCCCCAGTGGTTCTCAGGGTCTGCCCTATATTGTCCACAGTTGTCCCCAAGGGCTCTCAGGGTGCTCTCCAAGGGTCCCCTGTTGTCCCCCATTGTCCCCAAGGGTCTTCCATTGTCCTCAGGGGTCCTTAAATGTCCCCAAGTGCTCTCAGGGTCCCCCCCCCATTGTCCCCAAGGGTTCTCAGGGTCCACTCCATTGTCCCCTCCATGTCCTCCTTAAGTGTCCCCAAGGGTTCTCAGGGTCCCCCCCATTGTCCCCAGGGGTCCTTAGGTGTCCCCAAGGATTCTCAGGGCTCCCCCCCATTGTCCCCAAGGGTTCTCAGGGTCCCCCCCCACTGTCCCCAAAGGTTCCCCCATTGTCCCCAGCTCTCCCCTACGGTTCTCAGGGTCTGCCCCCCATTGTCCCCAGGGGTCTTTAGGTGTCCCTAAGGGTTCTCAGGGTCCCCTCCAAGGGTTCCCTATTGTCCCCCATTGTCCCCAAGGGTCCTTAAGTCTCCCAAAGGGTTCTCAGGGTCCCCTCCATTGTCCCCAAGGGTCCCCCATTGTTCCCAGGTGTCCTTAAGTGTCCCCAATGGTTCTCAGGGTCCACCCCCCATTGTCCCCAATGGCTCTCAGCCCCCCAATGGCTCTCAGCCCCCCTTTATCCCCCTTTATCCCCCCAGACTCGGTCCGTTCGTTCCTTCGGCGGCGCCGTTGGGGCCGGTTCGACGAGGAGGCGGAGCGGCAGCGCGGGGCGGAAGCGGAACAACGACGGGCGGAAGAGGCGGAGCTGGCGGCCGCCATGACACCCGGAAGTCGCTGCTTGGTCAGCGTACCGGGACAGCCACAGCACCGCGGAACCATCGCGTACGTGGGTACGGAACCGAACCGGGGAAATCAATGGGATCCGGGGGACCTAAATGGGTCCAGGGGTACCCAGATGGGATCAGTGGAACCTAAATGGGCCCGGGGAACCTAAATGGGACTGGGGGAACCCGGGTGGCAAAGGTGGAACCCAAATGGGACTGGGGGAACCTAAATGGTACTGGGAGAGAACCCATATGGGAACCTGGGAACCTAAATGGGACTGGGGGGAACCCAGGTGGCAAAGGTGGGACCCTAAATGGGGCTGGGGGATCCTACGTGGGACTGGGGGAGCCCAGATGGGAACCAGGGAACCCAAATGGGATTGGGGGACCCTAAATAGGGGATGAGGGAACCTAAATGGGACTGGGAGAGAATCCATATGGGAACCTGGGAACCCAAATGGGACCAGGGAACCTAAATGGGAATGGGGGAACCTGGGTGGCAAAGGTGGAACCCAAATGGGAATGGGGGAACCTAAATGGTACTGGGAGAGAACCCATATGGGAACCTGGGAACCCAAATGGGACCGGGGAACCTAAATGGGACTGGGGGAACCCAGATGGGACCAGGGGGCCCTAAATGGGAATGGGGGAACTAGGGAGGCAAAAGGGGAACGTAAATGGGTCCAGGGGAACCTAAATGGGACTGGGGGAACCTAAATGGGACTGGGGGAACCCAGGTGGCAAAGGTGGGATCCTACATGGGGCTGGGGGATCCTACATGGGACTGGAGGAGCCCAGATGGGAACCACGGAACCCAAATGGGACTGGGGGACCCTAAATAGGGAATGAGGGAACCTAAATGGGACTGGGGGAACACAAATGGGACCAGGGGGACCCTAAATGGCAACCAGGGAACCCAAATGGGACCGTGGGAACCCAGGTGGCAAAGGGGGAACGTAAATGGGTCCAGGGGTACCCAGATGGGATCAGTGGAATCCAGATGGGACCGGGGAACCTAAATGGGACTGGTGGACCCTAAATTGAGAATGGGGGAACCCAGATGGAAACCGAGGACCCTAAATGGGACCGGGGAACCTAAATGGAAATGGGGGAACCTGGGTGGCAAAGGTGGAACCCAAATGGAACTGGGGGAATCTAAATGGGACTGGGGGAACCCAGATGGGATCAGTGGAACCCAAATGGGACCGGGGGAACCCTGGTGGCAAAGGGGGAATGTAAATGGGTCCAGGGGTACCCAAATGGGATCAGTGGAACCCAGATGGTGAAGGGGGACCTGAAATGGGACTGGGGGAATCCAGTTTGGAACCAGGGACCCCAAATGGGACCAGGGGGACCCCAAAATGGGACTTGGGGAACCCAGGTGGCAAAGGGGGAATCCAAATGGTGCAATGGGACCCCAGATGCAAGGGGGGAACCCAGGTGGCCCCACATGACCCCAAATAGCACTGGGTGATCCCAAATGGTACAGAGTGACCCCAAAAGGGGCTCTGGATGACCCCAGATGGCCCTGTGTGACCCCACAAATAGCACAGTGTGACTCTAAGTGACCCCGTGTGACCTTAAGTGGCCTCATATGACCCCAAAAGGCCCCGTGTGACCCCAAATAACCCCATATAACCCCAAGCAGCCATCCCAGTGCTCACCCCATACCCCCTTTTCTGACCCCCCCCCCCTCTCCCCATAGGGCTCACTGACTTCAAACCCGGACATTGGGTCGGGGTCCGCTATGATGAGCCGGTGGGCAAACACGATGGCAGGTATGGGGGGGAGGGGAGGGTACCCAAATGTCCCCTTGGGTCCCCAGAGGTCCCTGCTGGCCCCAAACACAACAGCAGAGGTGGTCCACGATGGCCCCAAATGTCCCCTGGGCTCCCTTACTGTCCCCAAAAGGTCCCTGTGGGTCCATTGTGGTCCCAAGCATAATGGAAGGGATGTCCCCAAGGGACCCCGATGTCCCCAGATGTCCCTAAGGGGTCCTCATGGGTCACTGGTGGCCCCCAAGCCAATGGCAGGTGTGTCCCCAAGGATCCCCATGGGTCCTTACAGTCCCTGAACACAGAGGTAGGGGTGTCCCCCAATGTCCCCAAGGGATCCTGGTGTCCCCTGATGTCCCCATGGATCCCTACTGGTCCCAAACACAATGGCAGGTATGTCCCACAGTGTCCCCAAATGACCCCAGGGGGTTCTTAGTGGTCCCCAACACAATGGCAGAGGTGTCCAGTGGTGTCCACAAGTACCCATAGGTGTTTCAAAGGGCCCAGTGCTGTCCCCAATGGTCCAGAGCTGTCCCTAAATGTCCACAGGTGTCCCCAATGGACCAGTGTTGTCCGCAAGTACCCATAGGTGTCCCCATTGGCCCACAGGTGTCCCCAAGGGCCCAATGGCACCCCAATGGCCCAGAGGTGTCCCCAGCGGCCCAATGCTGTCCCCAAACACACATAGACCTTCCCAATGACCCGGTGTTGTCCCAAATGTCTATAGGTGTCCCCAAGGGCCTAATGGTGTCCCAAATGTCTATAGGTGTCCCCAAGGGCACCCCAAGAGCCTACTGGTGTCCCATACGTCTATAGGTGTCCTCAAGGGCCCAATGGCACCCCAAGAGCCCAGTGCTGTCCCCAATGGCCCATCGGTGTCCCCAGTGGCCCAATGCTTTCCTCAAATACACATAGACATCCCCAATGGCCCAATGCTCTCCCCAAGGGCCCAATGCTCTCCCCAATGGCTCATCGGTGTCCCCAATGGCCCGGTGCTGTCCCCAAACATCCCCTCTGTCCCCGCAGTGTCGGAGGCCGCCGTTACTTTGAGTGCCCCCATCCCTACGGGGCCTTCGTGCGCCCGCAGCGAGTCACGGTGGGGGATTACCCAGAGGAAGATGACGGGTTGGATGAGCTCTGAGGGCTGAATTTTGGGGCAAAACAAAGCTGTTTTGGAACAGTGCCGCCTCCGCTCCTTCTGTCCTCACCTATGGGGGGGGGGGGGGGGGGTTAATTGCCCCCAAATACCCCCAAAGTAGCACTTCTTTATGGGGGAGGGTTTGGGGTTGGGGGCAGCAACGGGGTCAACTCTCGGCCCTAAAACCCCATCCCCAAAACCATCATTTCTCACCCCAAAATGGCACCACCGGTGGCCCCAAAAGGGCCCATTTTCCCTTCACTTTGATTCAGCGGACCCCAAAAGCCCCATTTCTGTACCCAAATTGGAGGCTGAGGGTTCAACCCCCCCCCACATCCCCCCCCAACTATTGGGATCCCCCCCACAAAATCCCATTTCCCACCACACCATATGGCCCCAAAACTGCCCTTTTCTACCCCATTTTGTGCAGCCCCGAATCCCCTTTTACTTCACTTCCATATTTTCCCCAATTTTCCCCTTTTTTCCCCAATTTTTCTCCCCTTTCTCCCCTTTTTCCTTCCCCTTCCCCCCCCATTTCCTTCTTTCTGCCCTTATTTCCCCCAATTCCCACCCCGCCTTTCACCTTTTTATCACTTTTTCCCCCTTTTGGCCATTCTGCTCCTTTCTTTTCCCATTTCTCTCCCTTTTAATCCCCGTTTTTAAGCCCTTTTTCCCACCATTAAAACTATTTCCTCTTTTCCCCCTTATTTCCGGGTCCGGGTCGCTCCCCCTCCCCCCTCGGGTCCCCCTTCCGCTGTCCCCGCCCCTAAATGGGCGTGGCCTCCGCGTTAGCCCCGCCCCTCTTTCCCCACACCCAATCACGGATCGACCCTCCTTCAATTCCCCTTCCGCCACCCCCGCCCCTAAAGTAGGCGGAGTCTCAGCGTTAGCCCCGCCCCAATCTCCCTCACCCAATCAGCGGTGGCGCTCTCGCCCAATCAACGCGTTGTGCGGCGGAAGCGGAAGTGACGCAGCGTAGCAGCGACGCCGCCGTGCAGCGGTGAGTGCGGCCTAGCCCGCTCCGCCCGCCCCCTCCCCCCCAACACGCCAATGACGCGTTAATTAACGAATGTAATTAATGAATGCAATGAATGAATCCCGCAGGGCGCCGTTCCAATGGCCGGGGCCGATCTCCGTCGGGAGGCTCTGGCGCTGTACCGCGCTCTGCTCCGCGCCGCCGCTTCTCGGCCCGGTTTCTCTGCTCGGATCCGTTCCGAGTTCCGCCGTTGCGCTTCGCTTCCGGTCCGGGATCGGCTCCGCTCCGAGCTCCTCCTGCGCCGCGGCCGCCGCCAGCTGCAAACGCTGCGGGCCCCGAGCACCGTCCGCATGGCCTTCTTCGGGCCCCAATCCACTTCCGCTACAGCCACTTCCGGTTCCGCTGTTGGAGGAACTTCCGGGTCAGGACACTGTTCCGGTTCCGGGTCATGACTAATAAAGCTCCGTTTCCGCCACGGTTGTCAACAGGGTCATGGGGCGTGGCTTGTTCATAGGGGGCGGAGCCTCAGGGAGGGGCGGAGCCTCAGGGAGGGGCGGAGCCTCAGGGAGGGGCGGAGCCTCAGGGAGGGGCGGAGCCTCAGGGAGGGGCGGAGCCTCAGGGAGGGGCGGAGCCTCAGGGAGGGGCGGAGCCTCAGGGAGGGGCGGAGCCTCAGGGAGGGGCGGAGCCTCAGGGAGGGGCGGAGCCTCAGGGAGGGGCGGAGCCTCAGGGAGGGGCGGAGCCTCAGGGAGGGGCGGAGCCTCAGGGAGGGGCGGAGCCTCAGGGAGGGGCGGAGCCTCAGGGAGGGGCGGAGCCTCAGGGAGGGGCGGAGCCTCAGGGAGGGGCGGAGCCTCAGGGAGGGGCGGAGCCTCAGGGAGGGGCGGAGCCTCAGGGAGGGGCGGAGCCTCAGGGAGGGGCGGAGCCTCAGGGAGGGGCGGAGCCTCAGGGAGGGGCGGAGCCTCAGGGAGGGGCGGAGCCTCAGGGAGGGGCGGAGCCAGGAGCCATTCCGGAGCCTTTTGGTCTCCGTCAATCCCTTCACTGTCCCCAAATACTCCTAAAATCCCTCAATTTTCCCCCAAATTTCCCCGAATTCCCCCAGATTTCCCCCCCCCAAGCCCTCAATATTTCCCTCCATCCCCAAAAATCCCCCATTCAAACTCCCCATAAATCCCCCCCCACCCAAAAATCCCACATCTCCCCCCCCCATCCCCCAACCCCTAAATCCTCCCATAGCTCCAAATACCCCCCAAATCCCTCCTAAACCCCCTCATTGCCCCCCCTAAAGACCCAAATACTCCCAAACTGCCCCCAAATCCCCCTTAAATCCCCTCCTAAGCCCCCTCATTGCCCCCCCTAAAGACTCAAATACCCCTTAATCCACTCCAAATCCCCCTAATCCCTCACATTGTCCTCCCATAAAGCCCCAAATCCCCCCAAGTCCCCCCTAAATCCCCACATCAGGCCCCAAATCCTCAAATCCACCCCAAATCTCCCCATAAATCCCTCATTGCCCCACTTAATCCCCACTAAATCCCCCCAAACCCCCACATTGCCCTCTTAAAGCCCCAAATACCCCCAAATCCCCTCAAAAAGCCTCAAATACCCCCAAATCTCCCCCAAATCTCCCCTAAATCCCCACATTGGGCCCCAAAAGCCCCAAATCCACCCCAAATCTCCCCATAAATCCCTCATTGCCCCACTAAATCCCCCCCTAAACCCCCACATTGCCCCCCTAAAGCCCCAAATACCCCCAAATTCCCCCCATAAATCCCCCCTTAAGCCCCCACATTGACCCTCAAATACCCCCAAATCCACCCTAAACTCCCCCTAAACCCCCACATTGACCCCCCCTAAAGCCCCAAATACCCCCCAAATCTGCCCCAAATCTCCCCTAAATCTCCACATCGGGCCCCAAAAGCCTCAAATCCACCCCAAATCTCCCCCATAAATACCCCATTGCTTCACTTAATCCCCACTAAATCCCCCCTTAAACATTATCCCCCAAACACCCTACTTAGATCCCCAAATCCCCCCAAATCCTCCCCGACTGATGCTTATCGAACCCAAAACGGGCCTCGTTTGGTTGGGCATTTTTTTCTCTCTGAGTGTTTTTGCCTTTTTTCTTCTTTTTCCTCTTTAAATTCAGCAGTAAAAGGGGACACCCCCCCCCCCCATCCCCCCCCCATCCCCTCCCTTCCCACCCCCCCCCCCCTTCCCATCTCCCCCCCCCCAATAGAACTCAATGAGGGGGCAGGGGAGGAAGAAATCGCCCCCCCCCCCCCCCCCCCCAGAACTCAATTGGAGTGGGGGGGGAGGGAAGAAATTGCCCCCACTCCCCATAGAACTCAATGGAG
The DNA here is from genome assembly GCF_039878825.1 of Excalfactoria chinensis. Classification (NCBI taxonomy): domain Eukaryota; kingdom Metazoa; phylum Chordata; class Aves; order Galliformes; family Phasianidae; genus Excalfactoria; species Excalfactoria chinensis. Next base: position 225,754 of record NW_027315718.1, read on the forward strand.
GGAAGAAATTGCCCACCCCCCTTCCCCCCACCCAATAGAACTCAATGAGGGGGGGTGGGAGGGAAGAAATTGCCCCCATAGAACTCAATGAAAATGGGGGGAATGTTAGAAATTGCCCCACCCCCCAATAGAACTCAATTGGATGGGGGAAGAAATCACCCCCCCCCTCTCCCCCCCCCATAGAACTAAATTGGGGGGGGGGGGGGGGCGGCAAAAGATTCCTGTGGTGATTTGTGGGTGGGGGAGGGGGGGGCGTGGATAATATTGGGGTGTTTCTCCTTATTATTTGTAGTGTTTTTAATGGGGGGGGGGAGGGGTGCTCAAAATCCCCCCAAAAATGGGCATTCTGAACCAAAATGGGTGCAGGAAAGAAGGGTAAATGAGGTGAAAAACGACACATTCTGCCCCATTTTGGGCTGGGGGGGGAAGGGGGGCTTAAGGGGGGGAGCAGCAGCAATGGGGCCCGGGTAGGACTGACTCTTTTTGGGGTGTTTTTGGGGTCCCCCAATAAGAAAAAGGCACCAAAGATCCATTTTTTAACATCCAAAGGGGTCCCCTTTGGGGTTTCAATTCAATGGAAAATGGGGGGGGGGGAGGAATAACCCCAAAAGGGCCCCCAAAGGACCCCAAAGGGACCCCGAAAAGGACCCCAAAAAGAACCCCCAAGGGACCCAAAACGACCGCAACAGGACCCCCAAAGAACCCCCCCCAATTATTCCAAAGGGACCCCCAAAGGACCCAAAAGGACCCCAAAGGGACCCCAAAAGGACCCCAAAGGATCCAAAACGACCCTCAAAGGACCCCCCACAGGACCCCTAAAGGATCCCAAAGAACCCCAGAAGGACCCCAAAGGGACTCCCAAAGGACCCAAAATGAACCCAAAGGACACCAAAAGGACTCCCAATGAACCCCAGAAGGACCCCCAAAGGACCCCAAAGGGATCCCCAAAGGGACCCTAAAACGACCCCCAAAAGGACCCCAAAGGACCCAAAATGAACCCCAAGGATCCCTAAAGGACCCTCAATGGACCCCAAGAGTACCCCCAAAGGACCCAAAATGAATCCAAAGGACACCAAAAGGACCCCCAAAAGACCCCTAAAGGATCACAAAAGGACCCCCAAAGGGATCCTAAAATGACCCCCAAAAGGACCCCAAAGGGACTCCCAAAGGACCCAAAATGAACCCAAAGGACCCCAAAAGTACCCCCAAAGGACCCAAAATGAACTCAAAGGATACCACCAGGAACCAAAAAGGACCCCAAAAGGACCCAAAATGACCCCCAAAGGACCTCCCAAAGGATCCCCAAAGGACCCCCTGAAAGGACCCCAAATGGACCCAAAGGGGACTGCCTAAGGACCCCAACGGGACCCCAACAGGACCCAAAACAACCCCAAAGGGACCCCAAAAAGGACCCCAAAAGGACCACCAAAGTACCTCAAAAGGACCCCCAAAAGGAACCTAAAAGGACCCCAAAAGGACCCTGAACGACCTCAAAAAGGCCCA